>NC_081202.1:29034985-29334985 GCF_902713425.1 Acipenser ruthenus | reverse complement strand
CCTGTGCCTAAATACAAATATACATTTTAAAACACTAATGCTACATAACCCACATTCCGTGCACCACTACATATAAACAATAACACTCTAAATATGCACATGGGGCTGTGGTATAGCACCCCTAGAGACTCAGACAAAGAACTGCAGGTTAAAAGAAAAATAAATAATAAAAGAAAAGAGAAAACAGAGCTGAAGGAAAGCCGACAGGAGCAGCAGCGCCGGCTAAAGGCGGAAGGGGCTCCGTGGTGCAGAGTGTGCAAGGAGTTTGGGCATCAGCAGGACGTGGGCCAATACGAAGACCTGCCTGGCAGGGTGAAGTCTACTATCTGGGTGAGGTGAGCATGGCGGAGGAATAGCTCCTCTGGGTAAACCAACCCCAGCCATCTGCCCAAAAGAGCTGAAAGGAGGACACACTTTCATGATGCCTTGGCTGTGCAGAGCCTGGGCACTATACCTGGAGCTTCCCCTTTCAGGATGGAAAGGAGGAGCCACCTGCCCGAAGAGGAAGATGGAGAGAAAAAAGGGTGCGGGACGAGATTGTGGAGGAGCAGCAGTGCCGGTTGGAGGCAGAAGGGGCTCCTGTGTTCGAGGAGTGTGGGGACTTTAGGCACATCTGTGGGGAGTGCCCATGGGCAGACCCCCTCTTCAAGGATGCCTACTGTGGCCAAGAAGTGGAGTCATGTGAAGAATGTCTCCGCCTCAAGGCTCTCCAACAGACGATGGTGGATTCCCCCACCTTCCCAGTGTTTCATTCCCCCTCATTCCTCATCGCGCGCGAGGCTGCCAGTGCCACCACTGCCGGAGTGCCCCGCACTGAGGTCAGCATTGCCTCTGCCAGCACCACCACTGCCGGAATGCCCAGCACCGGCGCCACTGCCGCTGCACTGAGGTCAGCTGCCGCTGCCAGTGCCACCACTGCCGGCGTGCCCAGCGCCACTGCCACTGTCGGAGTGCCCGGCACCACTGCCACTGCCGGAATGCCCAGCACTACTGCCAGCGTGGCCACGGCTGGAGTGCCCCTACTGCTGTCAGCATTGTGGCTACCAGCGTTGCCACGGCCAGCTGCACGTCCACAGGAGCCAGCATTTTCGCGGCCAATATGGCCGCTATGGGAGAGCCCAGCACTGTTGCCATTGCAACATTTCCACTACAGGAGTGCTCCACCCCGCTGTCAGCATTGCCTCTGCCAGCGTTGCAATTGTGGCAGTATTGTAGCTGGTGTTGTGAGAAGGGGTGAGTCTAGGGTGGTTCCGTGGAAACTGTCTCCCGGAGCACTGATGCACTGGGGACCTAGGTCCGGCGTGCCTCCGTCCTTGCAGACGGCCCCGGGTATTAGCTGCCACAGAAGCCTGCAGGCGATGCCTCAGCTCGCCACATGGCGCAGTGGCGATCGGAACTGTCCGGGTTACCGTTTGTGTTAGGGGCAGATATCAGCCCCTCATCCTGTCCCGTACCGGAGCACGGGAAGGAAGCATCGCATCCACTTGTCGAGACGTCTTCTGCTCTCTGTGGGAGCATTGCAGTATCTCCTCCACCGCTGGCCCGAATGTATGGCCAGGGGAGATAGTCGCGTCAAATAGGGCCAACTTGTCTGCATCCGTGAAACTGGTCTGTGTCAGCCAAAGCTGTCTGTGTGTCACCACGAGACCCGCCAGGCTTCTACCCAGGACTTGCCCTTGGAAGCCTGAAATTTGTAGCAGCATACTGGAGACCAAGCACAGCTCTGAGGCTACCGGTTCAGAGAGGGGCGCCGATCGCAGGATGCCAATCTAGGTTGGCCGTTAGGAGACCTGCCATGTTTACCGGGTGTGTCACCTGCACTTCGGCAGCGTACGCTTTTTTAAGGTGGTCCTCTGTGATCCTGCATTTACCGTTAGGGCATACAGTGTGTTTGGACAGACCTCCTACCGGAGGAGCTCACACCAGGTTGCTATGGTGGAATCTACCGGCGGAAATTGCACTATTTCCAGCACCCCCGATCGAGATCACATCCTGTTCCTCCTCGCTCATCACCTCATCTCGGTCTGAGACGTCCGTGATCGCCAGTGAGGGTGGGGTCGGTATTGGGGTAGGTGCCGGAGGCAGAGCTGGGGCAGGAGCAGGGGGAAGAGCCTGCTGCCTGATCAGGTACTCAAGGACCTGAGCCATCTGGCTCTTCAGGTCCGAGATATCTTTGGCCTGCCTACTGTGCCTTGCCCGCTTACTGCTCCTCAAAGGAGACCGTGAGCGGCTACGAGCTCAGTGGGCTGAAGCCTGTGCACCGGGTATGCTCTGTGGCGTGCTCGATGGCAGGTGGAGGACAGGGCTACCAACGCTGTAGAGGGCTCAGCTGAGCTGGCTGAGGAAGCTGCTCCTGTGAACTCTGCGAGCCTCCTGCGCAAGGTCCGAGGCTGGGACGCTGCGCAGCAGATTGAGCAGAATGTCTCATCTCCTAGGGCGGAGGGGGCATGCTGCATCCCCAAGCACTTGACACACAGGAGGTGTTTGTCTTGTGGGGGAAGCATGCCTCTACAGGACGTGCAAGGGTGGAACTTGGACATCATGATGCACAGAGTGTCTGGGCACTAGGGGCGCCTAAGCACCGATGCACTGAGGTCTGGGGGCATCGAGGGTGTCAAAGCACTGCGGCTCTGAGGCACTGTGGGTACCGATGCAGGGGGCATTCGAGCAGCGAAGGCGCTGAAGCACCGAGGCGTCAAGGCTCTGGGCACCGAAGGCATCAATGTAAGGAGCGTCTGAGCACCGAGGCACCATGACTCTGAGGCACTGAGACACAGAGGGTACTGAAGCGTGGAGGGCACCGAGACACCGAGGGTGCCGAAGCGTCGAGGGCACCGAGGGCACTGAAGGCACCAAGCACCAGGGCCGTAAGCATTGAGGTTTCTGGGTCGGGTGTCTAGTCTGGACCGTGTGCAGTTACACAACCGATGCAGCACGTAGCTTGCAGCAGTGTGGAGCACAGCCTTCAGACAGTAAACAGAAAAAAGCAGAAAGAGAGATTTTTTTTTTTTTTTTAGACCTACGCACCAAGGTGGGTGGTCAATGTATGTGAATCTGTTCTATATTTGGCTATTCAGACCCAGAGGAGGAAGTACATGTTGTTTTTTTTTGTTACAAAAACAAACAAACAAACAAACACACACACACACAGCAGAAGCTGAAGGGTAGAGTATAACATTTTTTTAGGCCGCACACACCAAATGAGCTGGCCAAAACAGCGGGTGCGATAGGATCGGGTCCCGGTGGAGGAAACGTCTCTCTTTTCTCTTTTGTTGATTTTTTTTTTTTTTTTTTAGCTATAAAAAGCAGAGAAAAAAACACAGACAGCAGATGCTGTAGCTTAGTAAGCAGACTACAGTCGCCAAGTGATGTAGGCTGTTGAAAGTAAAGAAAGATTCCGGGGAAGTGTCAAGCCGACTTCCAGCAATAAATTGCAGGGGAATTAACAGAAAAACTCGAAGTGAGAGCTCTTTTATAAGAATCAATCACGCAGCTGGAGAGGTTAGTTATACCTACCTTGTGAGAAGCAAAAGAGAGCGTGATCTCTGTGAAGTGACTTCTTAAAGCAGCACTTTTCTTTGTAGTTTTATTTTATTGTTTGTTTTCCTTTTTTATTTCTCCTTTTGTTTCCAAACTATTATTTCTACACCTGCGGGTGTGTAAATCACTGAGGGGAATACCATGGTTGGTAGCAACCCAAAGTGTCACCACAGTATCCCTGCCACTTGTCTAGATAAAGCTTGTGCACCTGCGTGCCGTTTCAAAGCCATTATCTGAGTCCTGTGTGTTCACGCCCCTCTGTTTTAAAGCTCTTTTCAAAATGTCAGCTCTAGTGCACTGTGGTTTGATATCTGTCCTCTAAATCACTGAAGAAAGATCAATAAAAATTTAAAAAAAAAAACATAACAAGTGCTCTGGCTTTTCTGTTCTGTACCACATCATGGATTGTTATTGCTGTGTTACTTGTGTGACAATGTGGGCAATAATCCTTACACTATTAGTGCACTAGAGCGGACATTTTGAAAAGAGCTTTGAAACAGACTTTAAAGTTATAAGTGTAAAAAGTTGTCAGGATGTTAACAATGCAAAGAGAAATTACAGGTACGTTATTGAAACAGTTGTAGCAATGCGTGGGGATGTGCAACATTATATTTTTCTGAACCCTGCTTGTAGCAGGGTGTTAGAAAGCCCTGCACATGAAAAGGGGCAGAGCAAAGCACTGCTGAATTAAAGTGTATTTGTTTTTGTATTATGTTTGATTATTTTTAAAATATGACGGCGTAGCCGTGTTATTGTTTGGTTTCATATTTATTTAAATATATATATGATGCCGAGAAGCCGTAGCTTGTTTTGTTTTGCAGCATTGATGGGAAGCCCCATCCACTTGAAAACCTTGGGAGATGGTCACCTGTTTAAAAAGCCTTTCTGTTTGTTAAAACTGTTTATTTTATTTTTGTTGTTTAAAGAAAATAAATGGCGCTACAGCGCCTTTTTCACCACAGTACTTTGTTTGTTTTTGTTCCTACATTCTGGTCTGACGTCACCACATCAGCCAACCCTGTCACACTGCTAATTACTCTTTAAGTTAGAAATGGTACTAACGCCAACAAAAATAGTTTGTAAATCGGGCCCTTTTGACTGATCTAGTCTACAAAACCTAACTCTGTGGCAGGCAACTAGAGCCAAGAGCAGCGTCTTAACTCATAGTCAAAGCACCTTTACAAAGACATATCAAAAACTAAAAAACACAGTACTTGAGTAATTGCAATAAATAACAGTATGATTGCTAACATCTTAAAACGGTAAGTGGACAATAAAAAAATAAGAATTAAATTTGAACCTACTTCCTCTCAACAAAACCATCAATTCCAAAACAAGTCTGCCACCATACAAAGTGCTCAAGCTGTGCAAACCTCAATGATTCATTTTGTTTATCATTTTTTGTTTTAGTCATCACATCTGTTTACCTGCCCCAAGTGGATGTCAGAAATACCACTGTTTCTTACTGATGTATTTTTTCCATCCACTAGGGACAAACACAGTGAATCTAAACAACAAGAATACACTATTTAAAATAACTGTCCAGCCTGTTATGAAGGGGGGTCCAGACTGTCATGAAGGGGTGTGTGCTGCCTTTAAATAAGTGTAGTCCTGGGAGCTAAGGTCGCTGCCCAGGACAAAAACTACATTTCCCAGCAGGCTGTACTCAGCCTAGTTGGCCAGCAATTAGCTGGGATTTAGTTCACCTGATGCTAATCAGGCCAGGTATTTAAGGGCACTGCAAAGGTGTCTGGCTGTGTTAAGGCTAAGGTTTGTATGTGTGTGGAGACGGGACTGCTGTTGTTAAAGAAGGTATGATATTGCATTTTTGTTCAAGGTGTGTTTTGTGGTACTGGTAAGCAGCTTGTTTGTCTGTTTATAGTTAGAAGCCTTTTTTGTTAAGTATAGTTAATGCTCATGAAAATAACTATTTTGTTTGTGTTTTGTTTGTTTTGTCATTGTTTATAGACATGTGTTTTAGCCTGACATCTCTGTCTCAGAGTCTCTGCATTGCAGCCTAAAAGCTTCTGTACCTACGCTATCCTGTCATAAGATATCCCCTGATACCAAAGATACAGAGATTAAACACTTTGGTATACTGCAGCTTTTATAGTTTTTCTTACAACTAACAAATGATAAGCGTTAACCCGGTTATCTTTTTGAAGCAAATGAAATACTAATAAAAAGAAAGCCAAGAGCAGTATCCGTTACCACTAAATTGCATATTTTTATACATTGTAAACATCAGTGGCATAACTTTGCTTTCAAAAGTGGTGGGGGGGGAATTTGTTGCTGGGGCATCAAATGGTTTCGCGCTTGAGAAATCTTGAGCAATAAAAAGTAGAAAGAGTTATTTACAACTGGGTTCTGCTTTCCCCTCTGCTTGTGATACTGCATTGTGTGCCAACGCTGCCTCCCAGATGATTGCTGTTTCCACTGGGTCGTTCCTCATGTCCCCCATGTAAATACACCAAGATCATCATAGAAGCTGAAAAGGCTCCACTGTGAAACTGCTTTGGAACAAAACTCCTCGTACTTCTTGCCATATACGAAGAGTAAACTTTATTTTCTGTTTTAACCGAAAGGGTGCCCTTACGCACAGCTAATGAGAATTGTTTCCAGTATACTTATTTCCCTTGGTGCCAGTGGGACAGTCTGCCATTGCTAATACTGCAAGCCTACTAGATGATGAAAATGGAACAAGAATGTAGCTTACCGTTTTGACACAAAATCCAATATTGATCCTCGCCTTTTGTGATTCCTGTTGTTGTCTGCGTGATGATCTTTGAACAGTGACGTTTCCCAAACACGGCACCGTAAACTAAACCAGGGGTTCCCAAACTTTCTTAGCTCAAGGCCCCCCCCCCCCCCCCCCCCCCCGGAATACATTCACCCCCACCGAATGCACCGAAAAAGTGAGTATCTTACTTTCACTGCCTTTCTCTTAATAAAAATTAAAGATAAAATTCCCAGCTTCTTTGGGAGTTTCTATTGCTGTGAATGGCATCACAAACAGAATATATTCCATGTAATATTTTCAAAATTATGATTGATACCTTTAGTGAAGTTATTGTTTGTACCAGCCACGGTATGAATAATAAATATCAATGCATAAAAATAGCAATAAATAGTTTGCTAAATACTGTAGTTAAATAAATAAAATCAATAAATAAAAATATACATACATTACAGTGCACTCTGTTTATAAGAATCACATCTGCCCTGGATTGATTCTTAAAAGCGGACCAATATGATTACAATTAACAAAAGCACCTCCGCACATCAGCAGTTTAAATACAGTATACAAATGTCAATGGTGCTCAATCACTGAGGACAATACATCAAAACAAGTCCTTGTGTGTAAGTAACTGTTACATGAGCACAACTGTGTTTACTCAAGGCTGCAGAATCCTATTTTATTACAGTATACTTGAAGTGATCGTCTCGTGAGGGTGTCTAGTTTAACTGTCGTGTGGTGTTGTGTAATGAACTTTGAATTAAAATGACAGTACAGTACAGTTTTGTACTGTCAGGACTACCACTGCATTTAAGCATATGTGACTTGCTTTTTTTCAGTTGCGATGCAAATCTCAGTTTTTCAGTAAGCAGAGATGTAAAACTCTGCATCCCCCCCCCACCGTGCCGCTATGCAATCCCCCTTCCTCTACATGCATATCACACAATAACACTGCTGTACTCTGTATGTGTTCAGTGAATGTGTATTCACTTTATTAAATTACATTTTCACTAAGAGAGAAGACAGAAAAATACCTGTACAATGCAGTCGCGCGTCTTTCTTTTTCCTGCCATGTCGACACACATAAACTGCAGACCAGGGATTATACTGCACATGCTGTGTATGTGCCGAATCACGTGAGATGTGATCAAATTCAAAAATGGTTTTATTGGTTGTACACGTCATTGCACTTGATACAGTATCGTATTACATGCAGTCAGTTTGCCCTGAAATGAATCTTGTAAGTGGATTGCTTGATTCTTACAAGCACAGTATCTTAGCATGGTTAGTATAGGAATGATTTTGTCCCAGTGGTTTTGATCACTATATGCGCTTGATTTCTTATAGCAGTAATTCTTATAAACAGAGTGCACTGTATAAGGATTGACTGCATATACACAGCTGAAATAACTTTGTCATGTTTTTTAACTTGGATTATAAATGAAATTGCTTCCCAAACTAAAGGATATTTGAAAAAACATTTTATAAACACTACCATTTCTACCCTATTGCTGTTGTGTATGTCATATGCACAGGACATAGTGCATACAGCTGAACTTCTACACCAAAATAACCCACAAACCAGGAGAAAATGAAAACTACAAAACTGGTGCATAATCAAGCATTTATAGCCATAGTGCTCACACATCAATGCCATTTACATGAAGGACTAAAACGAGTGACCAGCACAAAAAACATGATTTATCCTTGCAGACAAAAGTGGAGATATTAAATGTTGTGGATAATGCACCCCCCCCCCCCACCCATACAACAAAAAAAAATTGTTGCCACAGATTTAAACCTTCCTTCAAACACAACCATTCTGAAAAACTGGGATACAATAATACTGCCCTATGAACAGCAAACTGTGGATACAAGTCATCTGATTTGCTCAATACTTTGATGTTGAGGCCACCTTGCTTTTGTGGTTTTAAAATGCCTGTGATCAGAATGTGCCTGTATCTGGGACCGCTTTGTAATAATGTTGCATTATTGATTTTCACTAGCGCAATTTACTGTTACCTTTGCAACATTTTTTTTTTTAACTTTCTGTAGTGTATACATTTAAAAAGCTCACTTAAAACTGTATTTCCAATAAATACAGTACCTTTTAAATGTATAATACTTTTCATTGCACTGTAATTGAAATTTGATTTCAGTGTTACTGTAACTTCAATAAAAACTGACAGTATGCAATTGATATCAACTCCTGATAAGAATTACCGTTAAGACACTTTTTTTGACGGTCCCTTGAAATTTATATTGAGAGTTGACTATTTTAAATGATATTATAAATGACAGGTGACTTGTATCATTAAATTTTATTAAATGTTTATTATTAATTTTCTGATTCTTGCATGGTAGTGCTGCAGCTATTTAGCTCTCGATATGAGCTTCTAAGGGCAAAGGCCATTTAAAACTCCTTCAACAATGACATATTAAAACTGTTCCAAAACACATCCATCGCATCTGGGCTTGCAGGCATTGCCGGCGTGCAGGTTTTTAAAAGACAGTCCCTGCTGCAGGATTTAATTAACCAGAGGGCAAGACGTTCCAGTCTGACAGAGCAAGATATGGGAAAGCCTGTTTACCAACTCAAAGGGCGAACCTGCAGAATTTACTCCTGGAGATTTCCAATTTTAAAAACGACTTTTTCTTCTTTTTCCAATGTGCTTGTATTTTATTGCGTAGCCTCAGCCCTGAATGGCAAATAAAGAACAGTAATTCATGTAAGGTATAAAGCTGTAGTCTGCCATGTTTAATTGTATGCGGAAATAGAATTACAACATTCATCCACAGCTGAGAATTCTAAGCAGGTTATGTTAGCAACACACATTGACGGTTCGGTTTGTTTACATATACTGCTGTAGCTAGACCCCACTTAGAATGCTGTGTCCTGTTATGGTCACCTCACTACAAAAAATCTGTGTACCACCACTGAGATAATAAAATTGTATGTGCAAGTCTCTTTAGTTTATTTCTGTATGTATAAATGTGTAAAACACCAGACAGGGTCCTATTTAGCTCTGCCACCTTTTAGATCAATATTTTAGACAGTATTTATAATTTATTTTAGACAATATTTATGAAATATTTGTTTTAGACAAACTATTTTTTTATCTTAGTTTTTCTAATTTTACAATTAGAACCATTTTTATCTTGTTTTTAATTTTTGATTTTATCAAATTCTGTATTAGACTGTTTGTTTTTAACTGAATGGTTTTTGTTTTTTGTGTGTGTGTAAAGCGCTTTGGGATCTTTGATGAAAGGCACTAAAATGTGAATTGTTTTGTTATTGCATTTGGGAATGAAAACAAGCTAATCACAAGATTTAATGGCATGGGATAGGAGGGTAGGTTATAAGATTTTAATGTAATCAGTTGAGAAAAAAACAGAAAAGTGTGGACTTAAGTTTATGAAATCCTAGACGATGGATGAAGTTACCAAAGTCACGTCTTAGCACAGAGTACTGCAGAGTTAGATTTTTTTTTTTTTTTTCATACCTGCATGGAACAGTTTACCAGGTGAAGTACAGTATGGTAGTAAATAAGATTCTGCTTTATGAAATTCAAATCCATGAGATGGAGCAATTTATGACCCACCTAAAAGTTTACCACGGTAATTTTGCACTTTTCCCATGGTTATACTATACATTTACCATGGTTTGCCAAGTTTATTTAATATGCTTTACCATACCTCTGTGCATTAAGTGCTTACCTATACTTTGTCACGCTTTCACTGTGCTTTCTTACACAATGCTATGCTTTTTCACTAGGGTAACGTTTTATAAGGGATGTCTCTATAGGTCAAACATCCTTTTCTCGATTCCTAACATTTTTTCTATTGTTCTCACACTAGCGTCCACCCTCCCTGAAATAATTTCTTTATTTCTTAAAAGCAAAGTGCAACTTTTAATCATTTCGCTTATAGCCACAAAGACACCAGTGCAGAACATTCATTATTAATTGGGCTGGCTCTGAGATCCTCCCTACTGAATTCGTTATATTGGGTTTCGTGATTCTTAGATCCATAGTATTGAGTGGTCTGCTCGGAGATGGCTGGAAGGTCCCAGTATTAGTATCACGTTGCAGGGTCTACGATTCCCCAATATAAAGCTCTCCTGCATGGCTAATGACTCAAAAGCTAGGTTTCTGTTCACCACATGGACATTAGAAAGGGATTTGAAATCTGTTTCATTTATACATACAGGCATCCTCAACTACCGGGATATAGTGGAGGCGACCTGTACTTGCACCTCTTGCACACTATACAGTTTTACATATATTTTGAGATCTGCATATCCAATTGTCATGTACGTAAGTCACACTTACAATTTTACTTCTTGAGAAATATAAGTTACTGAGAGTAATAGAATCAGGGTATATATATATATATATATATAATTAGCAAAAAATAACATATGTTATGCAAGTCCTAGTAAAACAGCACCTGTTATGCACATCGGTAGGTTCATCACAATAGCAGTATTTCACTGTATATTAGTTTAGTGTCCAAGCTATTGCCTTTTGGATAATAAAGGAATTATGGCCATATATACAAAAGGGACCAAAAGCAACCAAAAAACAAAACAAAATGATTCATTGAAAATGTGCAAAAAAAAAAAAAAAAATTCAAATTATTCGTCCCAGGCACCCTGATCATGTGCACAAGATGGAGCTGTTGACTCTGGCTTGAATGACCAGCAAGGTCAATGGCGACCACAGCAATATAACCCTAAACAGCTCTGGTCTCGGACCAGGTCACCAGCGGGATATTTAACATTGGGTGGACCCTAAAGAGTTAAAAAGTCCTGTAGTTAGTTAAAAAAAGAAACACACTGCACAAAAAGTGAAATGTTTACAAAGATGTATCATTCACTTCAAATATTTAAGCATGTTCGAGACCCTTACAATCCAAACAGAAACCATCAGAGTGAAAATAGGGGAGTAACTGAGTCAACTTGAAAATGACATCAAACCAATGAAGGAGGAACACAAAGAGTACAGCTCAGAAAGCAGGCAGTATACGTAACAATCACAGTGGGCAGAGCAAACAGACTAAGATATAAATGTATTTAGACATAATTCAGGCCTGGGTGAGTAAATCCACCACTTCGTAAAGGACATGTTGCCTCAACCACCACAGCTAAACTGCACTTGAAAAAGACAACATTCCCACAACAAGTTGTATAAAGCTAATATACCATGGCACAACTACAAATACGGGATCTATTTATCTCATATAGGTGAAGAGGCCAAAGCTAACGAGTAGAAATCTCTCTCTCTCTCTCTCTCTCTCTCTCTCTCTCTCTCTCTCTCTCTCTCTCTCTCTCTGTGACCAAGAAGTGCAAAGATGTAGCTGCAATCAGGGGACTGAAATGGGATGGTAATTGAGAGTCAATGGAGCAGTGTCAAAATTTGCAGCATTTTGCTGTTTTTCACTTTGTTAAAAGAAAAATGATACATTTAAATATATAACAAGTACGTAATACAATTTAATAATTTGTTTTAAATACATTTGTCTTATATCTCATTCAATATTCTATATAGTCATGTCATCAATAAAAATACATTTTAATTTGAACTTCCTATACCTTGCTGGGATAAGCCACCACTGGGTTTTGTTAGAGCACTTTACACTACCAGGGAATCCACCTGGATTGTATACCACTTATTTTTAGGGGTGATTCCCCAGTTCTGTAAAATTCTTTAAAACAATGCAGCTTTAACTTATCCCTGTGGTATATACAACTATGGCTAAAGGTTTTGCATTACCTAGAATTTTAGGATTGAGGAAAAAAAAAAAAAAACATAATCTAGATCTTTTATTTAACATCATGTAATCAATGAAACTACAAAATGATCTTGCAAAAGTCTGCTGGAAGCCATAATAATAGCAAAGTATCTTAGATTGGAAATTTAATTTTTAAAGGTTTCCTTCAACTTTATGAAGCACAATTTGTTAATGCTATAGGGTGATGTAAAACTTTTGGTCATGGCTGTAGATTGATCAAATCAACAAAAGTGTTGACTTCTCACTGATGTAACTGTGTTACTGAAGAAACCTCTTTGGAAGTAAAGGTGGGGCCATGGCTGCTCTCCTTTATTCCTTTGGCATATTTTATTCAGTTATTAAAGTAATTGTGCACAGTCTAAAATCAATGGAGAAGACAGAGTGTGTAACACATTTTCAGGTAACAATAGCCATAAACTTAGTCTTCACTGAATAGAATGCTCTGTCATCTTATATATTTTGCATTATATTTATATAGTATATGTCCAATTTTGAAAGAAGCACATGTTCTAGTAAACATCTATTTTTATTTTAAAACATGATCTATGGTTACAGAAATAATGTAGTACCAGAGATCATACTTTAAAATGAAAATACACGTTTGCTATCGCATGTTTTTTCAAAACTGCACATTTGAAACCGTTGTAGTCAATAGAAAGCAAACCAGGTAAGATTTATGGAATTATTTTATTAGCTAAAATCAGTTCTCCGTAGCAGTACTTGGATCCAGCACTGTTCAGATCATTTTGAATAGAACTCCTGTTTCAGTGTTCTCATTCAGAAGTTTATGTTTATCTGGCTAAAATAGGCAGCATTCCATGTGTAAAGTACATTCACTGGTTCTGGCTCCTTTTATACATGTGGCCACTCCCCAGTTAGCACCAATTACCTAACTGGGGAATGACCACACTTGTGATTGGTGGCAGGTAGAGATTTAACCCCATCCCTGCCTTACATTCTTCCACACACTGTATACATTAAGGGCTTTCGTCCTGCCGCAAATAGTATTTTTACAACATTGATTTAATGTAATGTCGTGCAGTGAAAAAGTCAATTTTGAAATACCTAAAGAAACTTTAACTGAATGACAAACGTTTTTCACTAGAGGTCTTTCTTAATGTCTACAAAGTTGAAAAGAATAGAGCATTTGTATTTGCAGGAGTTTTCAAACACCTCTGCCAAAATGTGCAAGTAGCCTTCACATATCATAGATTTTTTTAATTAAAATCTTTTGCATATATTTAAACAGGATATAATTATCTATTCAGGGATGCCAAGATATTTAGAGTGCAAGGGGTCTAAGTGTGAGAAAATGGGTAATAAAAACCCTGCCCCTAGTCTTCTACTTTCCTAAAATTGGATAACATTTTGGGGTACCACTGAACTTATGAGATCACTTAAAATGTTGTACATGTATTTAATGATATGCTATTCAGGGATACTACAGTCTTTATTAAGTAAGGGGCCTGAGTTGTGTGAAAGTCCCAATACATGTGGCAATACGTGTCCTACTCCCAGTCATTGTGTTTGTATGTATGTGAATATAGGTAGATTGACAGATTATATAATGTAATAATATTTTAAGAAAAAACTACTCTGAGCTTAATATGAACTTTGCATTTGACAAATACACCAACTATTTGTTTTGCCAAATCCTACTGAACAACATCCCTTATTCTTTAGCTACAATACAGTCTTGTAAAAATTGTTGTAATCAGCATTAACATTTTTATAATAAATTACAACAGTAGGCTCGTATAAATGTTACCTCAAGCAGTCTGACAAACAACTTTTCTTTTGTTGTGTATTACATGACTACTCATAACCCTATGTAGTCGTCTTGTGTTTTTCAATTTCCTCCTCCTCTGCTATAACTCAACCACCTTTGCATTGGTCTCCTCTGGGGGGTCAGTGATCTCACTTTCTCCAACCCTTGTTTAAGCTGTGCTTCCTTTACCTCCGTGAGGAGGGTTCTCCATGAGTCAGAGGGGACCACTGGTCAAACCCAACCTTTTAGCATCTCATGATCTATCACTACCCTCACAATCTGAGGAGTTAAGCTTATGCTTGCTAAACCTCACTGTAGGAGCTCTTCCTTCATAACACAAGGCTCTCTTCTTGTTTCAGGTTCTCTGGAGGCGCGTCTCAGTCCCAGCTTTAGAAGTCTATAATTCACCTCATTGAGGGCAGCTCTCGGAGCCAGAGTTCCCTTTTCTTCTTTCCTTTCAGGTTCTCGAGCCTCTATTTATGTATGCCCCCCCCCCCCCCCCCCCCCCCCCGAGACGGGGACCCCTCTTTCATATGCCATGTCCCTGAGGGTGTTGTGTGCCCAGCATTGGGGTTTGCGACGCGCCTCACTGTGGCAGTGACTTCACCACCACATGGACCTCGAGGGCTTGGTCCTAACTATGGGCGCCTTTCCAAGAAGTCAGGCGACGTCACTACGGATAACCTGGCTCCTGCCTCGTGAACCTTTCGAAACCAATTCAAAAGCCTTTCTCGTTCCAATGAGAGCAGGCAGGGCTAACAGGGTTGAAAGCTCATATTGGCATATGCTTTGAATAGAATGAAGGCGGCTGGTCAGTGCATAATTTTCAGTGAAGCTCAAAGCAAGCCCACAGAAAGAGAAATGTAAAAACAATCTCTATCTATCCCCATCAAAAAACAGATATGGCACGCCACATAGTGAGTAGCTGGAGACTGCAAGTGATATTACTCTGAAGCATTGCTTGGGTTAGAAATATCATTCGCAATACTAATTCTAATTGATTAATATTTTTTGGCTGGGGTGCTTTCTTTGCTCAGTATATTATTTGTTTTCAATATTTGAATATAATGTTTGACTACCTTCTTTCTAAAACATTTAGTGTGTGTTTTGTATGCATGTGTCCATGTACTGTATATTTATTCTGTATTATATTGTAAATGCAATCTCTCTGTTCCATTGGGATTCCAAATTCTGGACACTACAGTTTTCATAAACACACTTCAGAAAGCCTCCCATTCACAGCACACACTGACAAGTCAGAGTCGAAGCAGCACATAACTTATAATCGGTCCCTAAAAATGAATGTCCAGAGTCATATAATGGCTGTAACTGGGGGGTGCATTTAATGTACACTAATACAACTTTGCCATAGTAAAGTATTAGTGCATGGTAAAGCCCAGAGAGGTGTGGCATGTTAAAAAAAAAAAATGTCAACCAATTGTAAACTGTGGTAAATGCGTAGTATTATATCATCATGGGAAAAGAATGTGAAAGCTTCAGAATTACTTTGTACCTTTTCCATGGTAAACCTTTATAAAGGTACTGCCTAGTATAAAAAGTTTTACATCTTTTTTTGGAAGAGTTTCAAAGATGATGAAGGAATTAGAAGCACTAAGCACTGAGCAATGGTGCATTAAATTGTAACACCTTGTACTTTTTTATACGACTTAAGAAAATAAAAAATGTAATTCACAAATATTGAATGGAAATATCTCATCTGAACAGTTGGACATAGAAACATAATGTGTTTTATCATATAAAACGTATCCCCACCTCACATATACAATGATCAATTTTAGGTGGTCTCTCGAGTGGTTTTTATAATTAGGTTTGACTGTTTATTTTTATCTTCTGATCTTTGAAAAAGCCTCATGCAGTCACTGAAATACATTTCCCAAATGATTACAGACAAGAGGAGAGTGCACTCTCTTCTATATCCAAATATAAACACTCCTTTGAGAACTAAGGTAATATAAGTAGCACCAGCAAAATTGAAACAAACAGCTGCTGAGTGCCCAATTGCTGGCCCCCTGCATAAAACATATGCCTCTTGACACTGAAGATACATCATATATATATATATATATATATATATATACACACACACACACACACACACACACACAGACACAGTAATGTATATATAGAACTCAACTAATGCCATAACTTCCAACTTAAATTGACGTGGTTCACTTTCAACTGGTAACCGAGAATTTCAACATTTTTTGGTTATTACTTAGTCTCCCCAGATGGATTCACTTTTCTCTTTTATTCTTTAACCTCACATTTTCAGTAGACACCCTTTGGTGTCTACTGAAACAGATGATATTGTGGCTATGGGATATGGGGAGCACTAACATTGTATTAAACAAATGACTGAATGTGCTTACATTGCTTATTTGAATGGCTCCATTAAACAAATGGCATAACCCACTAAAAAACAACCCATAATAAAAAAAGTAGCAACTTGTCACCAGTATAGGAGCAGGTGGATTGTTTGTGCTGACAGTCGCAAAAGAAACAACAAAAGCACAGTTGTTAAACCTTACCTTTGGCGACGAGTTCCTCCATATCCTGGTCGAACCCTAGTCGATGGCATTTGGTCCACAGCCCCATGCTGGTGGAGTTATATTGCCTCTTGCACTCGTCTGCAGCGCTCATGGCAAAAAGCTGCCTCCGATTTCTCGCCAATAGCAACTTCTCTTCCCAGCGGTCCAGTCTCGATCTGCTAGCCCTCAGTGGAAGGCTGTTGTTGGGGATGTATATAAAGCCCGGGTCGTTCCTCCTGTTGCTGAAGCTCTTGCATCTTTCCCTGTATCTCTTGGCGTCTGTTTCGTACCAGTGATCGGAGCACATAGCCACTGCGAGCATTCCCAAGGCGCAGAGGGCGAGAGAAAGGCCAGCGTAGAGGAGCAACTTTCCTGCAGCCATGGTCAAGCCGCATCAGCACCACCTCAGAACAGACAGCTCCTCTGCGTGCACTCGCATTGAATTATTCAGTGCATCACAACCTCGGGACTGATAATATCATCATTCGGGAAATAAATACATTGGTGAATTAAAACAGGATGTGTTAATCAAACCCGTGTTTGATCGGTGGGTCCCGGGAGCTGTATATAGAGCAAAGAGGTGTATTGCAGCTAGCTATGTGCAAGCGTTTATTTAGAGTTCGGCCCCTAAGGAAAGATGCGTATCTCACTCGCGTTTAAAATCCATTCAGTGTCTTCTTCTGAGTCAGCAGGCAGATGGAATTGAAAAATCCACACATATACGGGCTGTTTAAATAAATAACCCATATATCAGTTTGAACGATCGGCACCTTTAAACAGAGAGTGGGAGAAGAAAAAACAACAACATACTGCTGATAAGAACAAATGTTGTATGGCACCACTGTTTTGTTTTTTGCTGTTGTATTTTCGGGGAAGGGGTGGAGTGCAGTTTTAGGAGTGGGGTTTAAAATTCCAGACCAAAGGTCTGTCAAATGAATTGATTCTCAGCCTGTACCCAAGCTGTTTGTTTCATGTTAGGTGGGTTGTCTACTGCAGTAACCCGAAGCAGGGACCGTGCAGTTCACAGCAGACAGTGTAATTGTTCCCAGCGTCAATGTTATTGAGCAAAAAACGGGTGCATCTTTTGTTGATCTAGTGATATTAAACCACCCCCACCCCCTTCCCGTTTGGGTTATGCAGCAGAAGGCTCAGCAGCCCGTCAGTTCCCAAGCATGTAGGTTTACACGGGGATACCAACACTATGAAAATACACCTACACACAAACACAATGCTGCATCTATGAAATGGTCATACAAGCTGCAAACACTTTATACAGCACGATCCCTATTGTTTTGCAATGTAACAAATTATCATCAGCCAACACAAATGGGAGAGAAAAAAAAAACACATGATAAACAGCACATGCAATTTAACCCGTATAGTCTGAATAACCATCTTTTGAGATAGGGAAGACAGACATTAGTATTAAATCAACACTTAACCACACAAGGGTAACCAAATACAAAAGGTATGATTAAAGTATATAGATAGATAGATAGATAGATAGATAGATAGATAGATATGTTCAACATATTTTTGTTTATTAAAACTAAAAATCACTCACCAAATCTTGACGATTTCACATAATTCCACGCCGTTCATATATTGTCTTACTGTGTCTGAAATATATACATATATATATATTCTTATTTTTTTGTTTTTGATTTTTAGAAACGTCAACGCTGCTTGTAGGAAAAGCACTATGTTTCTTAAGGAGTTAAGGGTATTTTTAACAGACAGCTTGTTTACAAACCGACCAGCTCACTCGTTTATTCCAAATGTCAGACTGTAAAGCCTGCATCAATTGATTCTGTTTTGTTTGATATTAAATCTATATACCGACGACAGCAGTTATATTTACAAGATATCTTCTCCCCTTATCCTCGCATAAGCGTCCATAAAATAAATACAGTACAATAATAATAAAAAAACGTTTACTTCTATGACGTAGGCTACAATTACATTTGTAAACCTGCCTGTTCGTCCGAGATAGACCGAGAAACCATTGGAGTTTCTGTTCATAAAACTATACTCCGTTCTGAGGTCAAACTAAAACAATATCCCTCCTTGTTCTGTCTTTAAGCTTTGCAATTCAAGCTGAATTGTACAACCCAGACGTTTCTAACCAAGAAGAGCCAGTGGGTGATGTCATTTTGACAATGTGAGCCTCATCACTTATAAGCTACCTTCTTAAAGCCACATACTGCATCAGCATCCAAAAAGAAAATAAACAAAACAATACCATAGCTGGTCCAATTTTAATTAGCGGATCCGAAAAATGGGTTTGCATTATTGATTGTCTTTGTGTGGTGTGATAAAAACAGGGCATCAAATATTTATATAGGCCTATAGGTCTACCAGTTCCAGTGAACATATGTTCTGTGTTACTTATTTAATAGTCATGAAATATTGTTACAGTGTATTCATGAACGGACAGAGTGTCAATACTGATCCCCTGTTCAAAAGTCTTTACACCCTTGAGAATTCTGGTTCGTTTACATATGCGTTTTGTATCTCAAGAGGAACTTCACAAGTGAACTGAATTCAGTTTACAATACCTGTTGGGGCAAAGAAGAGCATCAAAAACAGTTTGATTACACACACTGTTAATACAATTGTTGATTAATACAGTTGTTAATATAATTCACCAACATCCAATATTTTCCTGATGGTCCAACCTGCCACTTGTGTTTTTTTGCATTGGACATTCATTAGGTATCTTCCATCATGATAGTTGGACAGATGGAGTTCTGCCATCCCGCAACTGTAATGCCACATTTCCATTAGCCACTGGGACTGACTTGAAAATGGTTTGAAATCAGATTTCGATCCAATCAATTTCCCCCACTCACGCTCATTGTGGAAGTTAACAAAAGTGTCCAAAGCACTGAATGTGAGATGCAGGTTTTAAATCTCCCACTGCAGAAGAAAAGTTGGCTGAACATGAAAGCTGTGAATATATTTTACTGCCAGGGAAATAATTCAGGATGGTGAATTAATGAATAAATAGCAACCATACAAAAAAAAAAAAACACAACAGTACAGATAGGTTATGTTTGACTTGTGTAATGCCTGATTTCAGATTCGATTGTCAATTGTGGATTGTTAATATAATTTTCAGTAACTTGTAACTGTAATAGTTCCTTTTTTAGTTAGGTAACTGAATGTGGTAATGCATTACATTGGTGAAAAAAACAGTTATATTTAGTTACATTTAAATAAAGGAAAATGGAAATCAGAAAGTGCTTCAACAGTGCAAGTCAAACCTTACATGTCACATGAACCTGCTTTTTACAGTATAGCATCTTTCTAGGAAATGTTGTCAGAAGAGGGAACAAGCTCTATGACCTGCAGTGTGACCAAACCAGAAAAAAAACTCTGTAAAATGTAAACTGTGCCTGAGAAGTAACTATTTGTCACTGTAACTATAATTAGTAAGTATAACAGATTACTTTTTAAAAGTAACTTACCCAACATCGTATTGCATGCTATGATGTCACAAGCTATGACCTAGATGGAGAAAGTATATAGCTGAATGTTTCTTTTTTTGTCCTACTTTGGCTTTTTGAACTACCTGTTTTTGAGTCAGAACAGCTGTTCAGAGAGGAAGTGCCAGAATGTGGTTATGCAGCAATTAAAAAAAAAAAAAAAAAAACTATTTCAAGTTAGAATTTCCTTGTGGATAGAACAGGTTATAGTGAGTGCACCGACAACACACCATATAAGCAGAAACAATAGGAAATTGGTATATGTTTGAGTTCAGGATTTCATTGATCACTTAGAAGGTGGAAATTTAAAAAGTAATATAAGCAGCGATTGAATAATAGCTAAATAGTTGATCCATGGAGCCTGCTGAAAGCACCACCCGGATTGTAACAGCTTCACGCTTAGAACAGGAGAGCGTATAGATTCCAATCTTTGAACCTGCAAGAGGTATACTTTGACTTCTTCATATGTGTAAGTGTTGAACTCTCTCTCTCTCTCTCTCTCTCTCTCACTCTTTTGTTGATGATTGTTATTTTGTTAATGCTGTTTGCTATGATTGCTTTTAAGAAGTCCATATGGGAGTGTGGCAAAGTGGTTAGCAGTGTGCAGGTGCAGGAGTGATGCGGTGATCAATGAAAGATAGACAACAAGAATCCAAAGTGCAATGAGTTTCACAATCCACTTTAAGCTCATTGCCTGAGAACTGTTAGGGTTCAAGAGCATGACAATGATGATGAATCGATACTCATTGTTATATACTGAACAACAATGGTTTTAGTCTCATGTGTACATCAGATTTTACTGTGAGGTAAGAAAGTTGGTGCTAACACATTTTATTTTATATTTAAGAAGCTTGTTGAAAACATTAGCCTTATAGGTGTTTCCTGTAAAAACTATTAACAGGTGTTTCCCTTTATTGTCATTTTGATTGTGTTTTTCTGATCTAAAACCAAACATATGTGTTATCCATACCCCCTTGGAACTGTAGGTGTTTAGTTCACTGGCCGGAAGCTTTAAGAAGGGAAGAATCTGACAGCAGCTTAAACTAACTAGGTAATGTAAAGAAACTGGCAAACCAGCAATTGATGGTTTTTGACAAAGCACGGAAGACTAAACTATAGAAGAATGCAGTAAACATCCACCCGGTTAACAGCGATTAACTTGAGAAGATGAATGCCCATTTTAGTTCAGATATTGTAATTTTCAGGTATAGTTGGTTTTCAGTGTATTTTTCATATTTTCTTATTTGTATGACTTTCAATATAAAAGTCTGTATCTCCACCTAGTGGGAACTTTGGTTGTAACATGTTTATAATAATAATAATAATAATAATAATAATAATAATAATAATAATAATAATAATAATAATAATAATAATAATAATAGTAGTAGTAGTCGTAGTAGTAGTTCAGGAATATAGTCATTTTAATTAATGTATTAATCTGTGAAATATTATAATTAATCTAACCGTGTTCTTAAAGTTAGCGTATTACAAAGGTGTAACTTTTTTTTTTTTTAATTCAGTGATAAACAAACCATTAAATGAGTTTCTCATTGCCAGTAAATGTGACGCATGCATACAACCGAAATGACATACTTGCAACTAAACACATGCACATCTGTAAGAAAACACTTAACAAACACATCTAGAAGACACAGAGGCACATTCGCCTCGGTGATATCAAGGGTACTGACGTCTATGTTATTGCGGTCTTGGATTTACAGGGTGGATTGCATCGTACCAAAATTAGTCCACTTGTTGCGTCTAAATAGCAGATTAAGCAGGTTTAGTCCACTTGCTTAGACTAAATTAGTACACTTGTTAACCCCGATTGCAGCGTACCAGAAATCACCACAGGTGGATCATCCGCTGAATCGGACTAAACAATATCCTGATTGCAGCGTCCAAATCGGATTCATGATGATCCTGTTCAGGAGGATTAATTTAGTACTATGAAGTATAAGACTAAGTACGCTTGCTCGTCCTACGTTTGTACAACACATTTCAACAGGAAGACAGCGACATTATTGTCTGAAATGACCTCTATCGAGTGAAGTGAAAAGTGAAGCTTTTTGAACCTCAGTCTGAACCCTTTAGCATTCGCTCGCCGAGTCACAGAACTATCCTTAATGAAATGGACAATTCCACTATGTAATGATATAATGTACCTTAATACATTGTTGATACACTATATTGCACAATTACTCATTTTCTTAGGTAGACAGTGAATGCATCCGGTAGTTTAAATAAACTACTAGAGCAATGTGGCACCCTTTTCCTTTTTTTTCTAGTGTTCTGAAGAGATTGGTTTCGTTTTATTCATTACAATATTGTAAAAACTATAATAAAGTGCTGCACAATAAGATACTGTGTATTCACATAATAAAAAAGCATGCACGTGTGATGTATTCAATTTAACCTGAAACGTCAGTGTAATGGGTATTAAACATAAACAACAAATGTAGAACTTAACGTTCAGTGTCAAGCAGCAAGGCTATACCGGCAAGCTAAAATGAAAGTATGATCTGTGTGCGAAATGTGCATAAAAAGACAATTATATTATGAATATAGGTGCACTTTTACTTAAATGTGTTTGCCCGAATCACGCCTAATGTTATAAAAACGCTTTTCATCATTTTATCATTAATATATTTATTATTTACTTTTTTCAAACCTTTTCATATTTCTGACTTTTTTGCCGGTTCAATATCTTCAATGTAGTTGTTTGGTATACTGCAATCAGGACTAACTAGTACAGATCTGCAGGATTTGCTAGACCGCATTTTAGTCCACTTTATGTGGACTAAGTCACTGGTACGCTGCAATCGACCCACAAAGATTGCCTGGGTACAAAGGCGAACCAAATTCTGCAATGTACTGTAGGATTGTGATACCCGGAACTTTAATACTATGACACCTTAACTGGGGCGGAACCAAAAACAAGAAGGCTCTTGTTTTTATCAGAGCAGATTTAGCGATCGAACCTCTACTACCGGTGAGCTTGAATAAAAGGTCAATTGTTGTGAGTAACGATATTATCTTACTTCTTGCAATATGATTTTAAATATATGATAAAAAAGTAGGATAGTTGTGTCTATTTATTTTAGTCAGAAAAGCATGATAGAGATCGAATGCATAAAAAACGAAGTGGAGAGACACGTGAAAATGTATTGTGATAGTCTCCATTGAAAATACTGGAATTGACATTACAAACAAAAAGGTTAAATATTAAAATCAAAACCAGAAAATATGAGAACGTATTCTTATATAATGACCGCGGCATTATTGTTTCTAACATTATTATTATGTTGTAATGTTGTCTCCTTGTTTATCTGTCCTGCTCAGCTCAGCACGGAGACTCTGAGATGTCGACCCTCTCGAGCTATGCTGTTCGCATGGCTCGCCTGAGCGCACGCATTTTTGGGGATGTTGCACGGCCCACGGATAGCAAGTCGATGAAGGTGGTCGAGCTGTTCAGAGAGCAGCCCATGGCACTGAAGAAGGAGGTGTACGACTGGTATCCACAGCACAAAACTTATTACGCGCTGACCAGGAAACTTCGATTCCTGGGCCTCTTCAGGTAGGAATTAGGGTGTTCATTGAAATAATGATTTGCCAGAGACATGAAGATGAATTAACATTGAGAAACGAATTAAAAAAAAATCTAAACCCATATGGATATTGTGCTGGAGCCCACCTTTTGAGTTTGTTTTCTAGTTAGTGGTTGCTATGATGGCTTATGATAATGTAAGTATACTCATTAATATTTTAAAATATTAAGACATTTCTGAATTTCTATACCATATAACATAATTTTATAAATCACTGTCTTCCAGTAATGTTTTTTTACTGTAGCCTATGTAAAAGTACTGCTGCATGTTACCTGAACATGTGGCTGAGTGATACACCTTATGAATGTAAGAGGAGAATGAAAGGGGGGGAGCATGAACATGTGAACTGCTAGTTTATTTATTCTATTTAATTTCATAAAAGTATAAGACAGGCATTTGATAAATAAAATACATTGTACAGGGAAATTGACAATGTTAAATAACAAACAGATCTGAAGAACTTTGTATTTGCTTACGATTGTAAGTCGCCCTGGATAAGGGCATCTGCTAAGAAATAAATAATAAGAAGAAGAAGAACTGAAAGTAAAATATAAATACATTGAATAGAGGGACTATCAGGTCTCTCTTCTTGAGTTACTGTATATAAAACTGTAAATAGCATTGAAGGAAGATTATACATTGCAGTTAAAGTTGCTGTTTAAATGGATTAAGAAAGATTGCTTTCATTATTTCAAGAGTAGATTGTTTTCTGTCATCGTCTATAGGGTAAATGGTTATTTCTTCAAATTACATATCTTCCATGTGGAAACCAGAACAGTTTGATTGATCATTAATTAAAAAAATTCTCTACAATTGCCACTGGCGGTAAAAGACTGAAATCCTCAGTAATGTGGAATCCCTTTTATTTGCACAGTCTACAAAATGCAGCTTAAATACTTTAATAGCACAATGTCCTTGATGGAGCACATTAAAAGAAGTCCAATGGGTATGGGTACACATTTTCCATAATTACTTAATGTATTTAGTCCTTCCATAGTTAGCTGTGTCGCCAAATGGCCAAAGTCTTTTAAAAAAGTCACTGTACAAACAGCAACCTCCACGCCTTCAGCATGCAGTGTATGAGCTAGCCTGCCTTACCCCAGACAACTGTTTAGGTTTAGTTATGTAGCAAAAACAAAGTGAATATAAAAATAAGGTCAAAAATGTCATTTTAGACACAACATGCTGCTTTTTGTTCTACATTTGATTTAACATTTGTAATGATTATATTATAGGCATTTCTGCCAATGCTTCTACCTAGAAAAAAAAAAAAACTTTTGTATGCATTTATATGTATGCACATTTCTCAATTATTGTTATAGCACTCAATTACAAGTTCCAAGAGCAATAATCTGTATTGATGAGTATATACCGTATTTCTTTGAATTTGACACACTGCCCAAGTACTGAACAAAGGAATGTGACCGAGAAGACAAATAAAAACATTATTGCCCGATTGTCATCCATGACATACAGGCAGCCATTGTCAAAGAAGCAGGGTTCATTGTCTGGGAGATTGAGCCCTCTTTATTACTCCTCCAACTCTGAGGATGAAGACTAGGAGAGATGGGTTATTGTTACAGGCATGTTAATTTACCAATACACAATATGCTTTATCTAATAGATGAGTTTGTAGCATTTCATTGCAAAAAATTGAGTATTCCTTTGTATAAATCGCTCATGTATGCGTAATTGAGGTTGTGTCTTTGTAAATGCATCTTTATTCAAGGGCATCTTAAATTCAAAGGAATACAGTAAATTAGCAAATATCATTGTTTGCTTTTGAGAGATCTAATTTAAATAAATTAGTGCTGTACTTTATCCAAATAACTGATTATTCAATGTATTAATCACTAGAATATTAGATTACAAAAATAAATAATTTGGCACAGCCCTACACTTGCAACATTGCATACCATACATGTCTTTGCCATGATGTAAATGAATATATATATATATATATATATATATATATATATATATATATATATATAATTACACACACAGCATTTGAGAGGCTGCACAAAACATGACAATATGCATGGGTATAATATTAAGCAAGGTGATATAAAACAGGTTTATCTGCTTGAAGGTGCATGTATGTGTGTGTGTGTCTCTCTCACACACACATATATATATATATTATAAATAAAGAAATAAAAAATAATTTGTAACTTAAAAAAAAAAAAAACACACCCTCTGTACAGTCATCCAATATACATTTCAATTGTTTTATTTACAAAAACAAACCAAACAAAAAAAATCCTATGTCTTCTTTTAGACCTAACTAAATCAAGATGGCTTTGCCATGTACCTGCAAACTTACTTCATTCCAGTTATTTCTTCTCACTGCATAGCCTGTACTCCTGTTTGCTCCTCTTCTCTTGGACAAAGAGCTTCAACATCACAGACCTTTTATACCCCACCTATATTTAACAGTCAATTTCATTTGATTACCGACCACCTAGCTACCTTGTAAAAGGTCTAACCCCAGGTGATGCTCTGATTGCTGCAGACCGATGACCTCTACTGGTCAACACACTGGTACTGCAGTCTATTTTACCCACTTCTTTTATAGGGGAATAATGCTTTACTCTGCCATAAGCCAACATACTTCCCTTCAGTTACTTAGCCACTAATATATATATATATATATATATATATATATATATATGTATATATATAATCACACACTTTTTTCTTTTTTAAACAGAGATGAACATGAAGATTTCAAAGAGGAGATGAGGAGACTCAGAAAGCTTCGCGGGAAGGGGAAGCCAAAGAAGGGAGAGGGAAAGAGAGCTATGAAGAAGAAGTAACATGGATATTATATTGGAACTGGGCCCCGAGATGCCTGAGATTCAAATTTGGGGAGATGGACCCTAGAATCGCAGTCATGAGGCAGTGTTGAAATACCACTCTGCATCAATGGCCTAAAAGTGGTTCGATCAAAAGATTCAAGCTTGGTCAAATATGCATCAGAACATTTCTTTGAATTTTCAGTGGCAAAAATGTGTTTGTGTTTGGCATTTATACATTTGTATACCAAAATGGTATTATAAAAGAAAACAGCCCTTCATAAGCCATCAGGTTATATGTAATGTAAAAGCTAACCGCTGAAATAAAATATATTTTACAGCATTGAAGAGTGTTTCATTTGTTTTTTAAATTGGTGGGCTTTTTTGGTGTTTGGTTTCTTCCCTTGAGTTTTCTTTCATTATAACCTGTGCTATATCCTACATTTTGTTCAGCCAAAAAAAAGGAATATTGTATGTAATATTGATCTGAATTTTGAAGTAAGATTCAAAAGCACTGCTTTGTATTGTAACATATTAAAAAGTAAGTACTGCAGCTTGAAACTTTATTTTTTTTTGTTATTAAGCATCCTGTAAGGGGAGCTTGTTTGAGTTTGTCAACCCACCGTCTCTGCACTTACTACTGCTAATATCTCCTAAACCAGGGGTAGGCAACCCTGGTCCTGGAGTGCCACAATCCTGCAGGTTTTGTAGGTATCTCTTAATCATCAATCGCTAAATACTTGGAACACATGGTAATTCTGACCAATTAAGCCAATCATTGAATCAATTAGGGCTTGGGTAAAACAAAAACCAGAAGTGTCTGTGGCACTCCAGGACCAGGGTTGCCTACCCCTGTCCTAAACCATTAAGCTGGCAGCCTCCAATTTTCAGATTTTACGCTACTCTACTCTAATACACTGGTGTATTCTGTGATTATCTTGCTCAAGTTAGATTGTGGGTGTCATTCAAGAAAAATGACTCATTTCCTGTAAGTTTTTTTCCAAACCTGCCACAGTTCCAAAACCTTGTATTTTAAAAATAATTTGGGGTAATGACCTCATAGTTGCAGGATTATAATAACTCTTCTTGCTTAGTGTTGTTGACCATGAAATTGACTTCTGACCTGATATAGCTGCCATATTGATTTCATGTGACTTTTGAAGTTATACTTTGAGTTATTGTCTTATTCTTTATAGTTGGTACAGTTATATTGCATGAGTCTCTCAATTCAACTTCCATTACAGGTGGTGTGCAGTGAATGTTAACTGTTTTCGTTCCACATTGTCTTTAACCTCTAGATGTATCGGTGATCTTTTTCACATTTATAATCATTGAGTGGTTCTGAGTTCCCATGCTCCAATATTTCATTTGAATAATTCTCTGTCACACTCCACCTGGCATTATCGGAGTATGTTAAAACGTCATTGACATCTTCTTTTGAGTGCGGCTCTGACGGCTCGATGAGGCCTGCCTCCCCCATCTCCCCTGGACCTTTTCCGCTGCTTACTGCCGGGCCAGGAGGGGTAGTCGGTGGGTCCGCAGCTTAACTGGTGCTGCGTCCCCCACGTCGATGTCATGCTGCACCAGGCCATTTGGTACAGTTGTAAAGCTGTGCTGAAACTCCAGCACCATCCCAATGATATCCATAGCTGCGGCACCAGACTGTGTTTACAGCTGGTGGAGTGGTGTCTTGGTTGGCAGGTGGCTGCCGTGTAGCTTGGCTGTCAGACTGGTGGGTTGCCGGTCTGTGTTGTTCTGACTGCGGACTGGGGACAGTTGGCGGTGGAGCTCACAGGCGCTGGCTTGCTGTGGAGTCACTGGTGTGGGCCGGTCTGGCTGTGGACAGGAGATGTGTGGCAGTGTAGCTTGCCGGCCTCTGCGGGGTTGGCTTGTTCCCTGTTTTGTCCATCACAAGGGTCAGGCACTTCTGCAGGGATCTGGCGGTGTCATGCTGAGAGATGGGTTTCCAACCCTCACAAGGCTGCCCAGGGTGGTTGGCTGGTTCCCCTTGGAACCGGTGGAGCACCCTCTGTAGGTCCAGCTGGTTCCTGTCTGCCAGAGGAAGTCCACACATTGGGCCGTACCAGCGTCACACTCGACCCAGTGTCCAACAGTGCGGTGCATGGAGACGTGGCAAAAGTCCCCCGCTGTCATCCTCCCCACGACCACAGCTGGGCTCGGCAGGGTGCAGGAGTGTCATCAGCTGCATCTGGGGGGACCTGGGCCCCTCCCCTGGCTGTATGGCTCTACAGTTGGACACCTCCTGGCTGTGGCGGTTGGCCACAGATGGTTCTGCTGGGGTTCTGTAATTGGGCCCACGGCCCCCCACCTATGTGAGCCCAGAGTAATTTACCGGTGTCTGGCTTAGCTTTTAAACCAGTGGTGGAAAAGCTGCTGCCGGGCACTGGGTCTGGGGGGTCCCGAACGTGAAACATCAAGCTGCAGACCGAATCATTCCTGTGCACAGCTGCGGGGTTGTGAACCGTCCAGCACACAATTTGCAAAGTGCACTGCAGTACACAGTTCAACACAGACATACAAAACAAAGTCCTGGCACCAACCCTTTGTTAACTTACAATCAGGGCCATAACCAGAGCTGACATTCTACCGAGATCAAACTTAGGTTTCAAGCTATAGCTGGCAGTATTTATATGACTGCTTGTACTATTCAACCTCTTAATCTATGTTACACAGCAAGCCAACAGAGAAAATTACTTTGTACATGAATCTGTAATCAGCATTTATTATGATGCATAAAAACAACTGAGGACACGACCTCAGTGTCCTCATAGCTAGTGACGGCCATGCTTACAATATAGAAAAATGTAATATATATATATATATATATATATATATATATATATATATATATATAAGAATAATAATTATAAATGTTCAGAGTTTCACTATAAAAAGTTCAATTTTAAACTAGCTTGGATATTTATTTACTAGGCTATTATTATTATTATTATTATTATTATTATTATTATTATTATTATTATGTGTGTGTGTATATATGTACATTTACGTATGTATGCATGTGTGTGTGTATTATTATTTAGTGGGAAGGTGGGTTAATCTTGCATTTACTGTGCACGTTACCAATACACATGTGAATAATAACGAGGTAGACGTTTGGTAAAGCAACTGTTTTGTCGATTGAACTTGCCGCTGCCTTGCCTGCATAACACAACACCTGTTACTTTACTCCGACTTTATCCCCAACCTAACCTAACCCTAAACGATGCAGATTTAATTTAGCAAGCACAAGATTAGTAAATCAGGAAAACATTGTGGCTGATAAAACACATTTGGTGATAAATAAATAAAATACTTAATCGCTGCGTGCTACCCCAAATCCTAACCCTGTATACCCCTGAGCTCAGTCAGTCCGAAGGAGGTCTCTCTCTGTCTCCCCCTCCCGTTTCTGCTTTTTTCTTTTCTGTATTATTCTCCTCAGTTTCTCGCAGTTTAAAATGGCGGCGTTGAGTAGCGCCGAGTCCCCACCGCCCGTCTTCAACGGAGACGCCATGGACCGGGACCCGGACCGGGGACGGGGGCTGACCGAACTGGGGACAGGGCTTGAATCCATTGGCTCTGGGGGGATCCCTGGGGGAAACCAGGACATCCCGGAGGAGGTATGCGCTGGGAGACAGAATAGAGGGGTGCAGGAGCAGTCGGGATCTGAGCGCAGCTTGCTCAATGTAAATCTGCAGGAAACACCGGCTGTAAATATGGATCTTGGGGGGGAATGCAATGCAGGGAGCAAAATGATGCACAAAGATGCAATTTCACCTCTTGCAATTGTGTGTTTACAGGAAATCCAGATTTATATAGACAACATGTGTTTTGAAAACGTTGTTGTTATTACCTTCGCCTTTTTTTCATACTACTTCGCAGTTTAATGTTTATTAGTAAATAGGAGGCCTGCAGATTTTTTTTTTTTTTTTTTTTTTTGCATAGCTTGCTGCAGTTTTTCTGACACGGGGTTATTTTGTGTCAAAGTTTAAATACATTTTTTATAATGCACGAAATCATTTTTCGTGTTTTTTTTATTTTATTTATTTGCATTTAATAATAATGACGTCGGAATTTTCTACAGATAGATTATTTTAATTTGCTGTGATTCTGGGTTGTCAATGTTTATATTCTGTGTGTCTCATTATACATAAAAACAGATTTTTGTTTAAAGCAGTCTGGGTCTTTGTACACGTAACAATTTGGAAAAGTGTAGAATTGTTTTACTCTTTATGTATGGTTGCTCTGTATTATTTATATGGCCTTTTGAAATATTAATAACACGGTCCGGCAGAATAATGCATAATTATTACGGTGTGTATTCAATTTGTGTTCGTGGTGGCTGTAGGGAATTTTCTTCTTGTCTTCTTTTTTTTTTGATCCGGGGAGGTTAGTCTGATTCGTAAGAAAGGGGATTTTTGTTGAGAAATGTGACATCACAATTTTTACTTTTTGAAAGAAATTGTTTTCAGGTACTTTAGTTTGTAGTTGTCCCAATACTACTGCGACTTCTACGACTACTAAATTTGAGGTGGAATGTTGATTATGACATCACAATAGTAACCAAAGGCAACACAACGTATGCAAAGCCCGTTCATTTTATTTATTTATTTATTTATTTATTTATTTATTATTTATTTATTTTTATTTTTTTACAGGAAGATAATTTCTGTTTTACTTGCTTCCTGAAATTTAGACCAGTCAAGCATGTTAAAAGGACTACTATTAATAATACTAATAATTGCGGTGGTAGGTTTAAATGTATTAAAATATTAACAAGTGTGTTAACAAATGAGTTATATGTGGTCATGTATAATTGTAAAGAGTTAAACTTGGTTATTTATGTTGTGCGAAGGAGTTTGCAGTAAATGAGCATTGGGCTGTCCGGATTTGAATAGGAGTACAATATTTGCATTTACAGCAAGTATCCACTTTTTAACCTGCTGGCATGGTGCAGAACTGTAGTCAGAATATTGAATGGAACTTCAAGTTTAGGGACTGATGCACACACAACAGTAACTGGGTGTTTGGATTGATTCAGCAAAACTATTTATAGCTTCTTAAAAATGATACTTTTCTGAGGAAATTGACACCAGGAAGATTGGTTTAAAAAGTAGTTTTGATGCCGTGAAAGCCCACGTTTAATATTTCAGACACACAGTATAGGTGGTTTCTGTGCTATGTTGTCAGTATAACAAAAACCCCAGTGAGGGGCAGTAAAGGGGTGGGGGAGCTTGTCTCTGCAGCTGAAACAGCTTTTGGTGAATGTAAACCAGCAAACTTCTGCTTACTGATTAAGTAGAGTGGACAATGCGCTAAAAACCATGGAAGAATGTACGTAGTAAGCAGGCACCAGTACAATTTAATTTTGTTTTGAGAATGATGTTCTGTTTTAATTATTAATTTCAAAATTTCAATATTTAATTTAGCAATCTTAAGTCAACTTGTATATTTATTAAGACACAGTGCCCCATAATATTGTTCAGTTTTACACTGAAGGGCTTGGTACTTAGATACTTAAGTAGAAACATGGTTGATTATCCAGTTTATTTACATTCCTTAAACTAAGTCTGTGGCACACAAGCTTCCTCTAACTTGAAGTTTCCTTGGCACCATCTCACTCTTTTAGCCAAACATACCTGCTTCTCTCATGAACTAACAGTTTAAAGCAAAAGCCTAGCATACAGCACTGATTTAATATAGCATTGGGATCAAAAGATCAAGAGGAGCAGCTTGTTACTGGTGCTTCCATCCAAGTTTCTCTGGATTGAACCTTTGGCCCAAATGTTGATCAAATGTTTCTTCATCCCTGCTGCAATCTGCTCATTGTGTGGCTCATGGAACAAAAATATGGCTAAACAAAATAAACAGAAATGTTCCTTGTGAAACCTTCACGCAGGCATGGCTGTTTTGTTTATTATTATTATATTATTTGGTTAACCAGGGTGTGAGCCTGGTACGTGGCTTCACAGTATGCGGGTAACCAGGACCCGGGTCCTGACCCGGGTACAAGTGCCAGTATGAAAGGGGCTTTAGACTATCTTACTGTTACCATTAGATTAGTGCTAATCAGGGTCTGTGAAAACCAGCAGTCATCAAATATTATAGTAAGATTGAAGATGATGTTTGGGGACAAAAGCTGTTGTTGTTTTCCACCGTTGTGCAGTAGTTGCTTTATAAATGCGATTTATATATATACTCTGTATTTGTATAGTTTTTCCCACAACAGGAGCTCAATGGAACGTGGATTTAAGTAGTAATTTTTCTTCTGAAAAATCTTTAATATATTCTGTTTTTTTAATTTTATAATTGTAATTCTGGAAGATGAGACGACGGTTTACCGTAACCCGTTAACTTCAGATTTAGCGACTGCTGAACATCAGCATGGTAGTTTTAAAAGCAGGACTGTGTGTAGAGAAAGTATTATCCACCCCTTTTGAAAAACATATAGCCTGTCCGAAAAGGTACAGCTTTAAGACCTACAGATGACGTTTCTGGCTTTACATGCAGTGTGGTTATGAAGTTAATTGACAACTAAACGGTGAGGTGGTATAATTCGTTACACAATCCATTCACTGTTCAATGGGATTTCCATTTGTTTCAGTTATAGTATCACTTCTTGGCGTGATGTTTTAAACCCCCAGAGTATTGTCACTGCAAGGGCCTCGTGGCATGCAGGATTTTCTTAAGGCTGTAGTTACTTTGTAACTGTTGTTGGCACAATAATCATGCAAGGGTTATGTGACGCTCCAAGGTCACTAACCTCCCCGTCGGTGCACGAATAAATGTATTTTATATGGTGCAGAATGATGAAAGTTTAATGCAACTTTATTTAAATTGGGGAAACATAGCGACCACTATCTAAGTTGTGTGGAGCACATCATGTGGCAACTACCAGATATTAGTGCTCTCTGACCATTGGTGGTTTGACCATTGATGATGATGTTTAGTAACTTTATAACCACTCAGTATACAGAATGTACAGCAGTATTTAAACGTATTAGGCAGTTCACATCGCACAGCTGGTCTGTTTGGGATCACATGTGCAATGATACAAAGTTGGTCCAGCATTTTATATTGTTGACTGTAAAGCAGTTGGTAAAGATTTCATACCAGTTTGAGGAGGTATGCTTGTACTATATGCCACACTTACATTTTACAAACATCTACAATTGCTAACTGTCATGAAGCTTGGTTATGACCTTCATTAGCATAGGCTGTTGAGTGCTGATTATAATCTGGGGTTGTATGGCGTTCGTTACAGTTCGTTATTATGGTGCACCTAATGTGGTCGCATATATGCAGCAAAAAAAAAGGTTTTGTGCGATGAATGTGTTCACAACCTGAAAAACTGATTTAGAGGGGCTCCCAAGTGGCGCATCCAGTAAAGGCGCTCTGCGTGGAGCGCAGGATGTGCCCTATAGCCTGGAGATCGCAAGTTCGAATCCAAGCTATGTCACAGCCGACCATGACCGGGAGTTCCTAGGGGGCGGCGCACAATTGGCCGAGCGCTGCCCGGGTAGGGAGGGCTTAGGTCGGCAGGGGAATCTGCGGCTCACTGCGCTTCAGTGACCCCTGTGGCTGATAGGGCGCCTGTGGTTCAGCAGTGGAGCCGCCAGATCTGTGTTGTCCTCCGGGACTATAGGTCTGGTGGCATCGCTGTGGAAAAATGACAGCTTGGCAGGAGCATGTTTCGGAGGACGCGTGTTCCAGCCTCCGTTTCCCAAGTCGGCAGGGGGGTTGCGAGCGGTGAGCCGAGGATACAGATAATAATTGGGCATGCTAAATTAGGGAGAAAACTGGGGTAAAAAAAATTGGCGACGATTAATTAAAAAACTTTTTACCAGAAAGTGCAACAATGTGCATTTTGATCAGTGTTGAGTACTCATGGTTTGCTAGGCTGTTATAACCTTAGAACCTAAAGTAAAACCCCCCAAAAACTAAAAATGTTGCCGTTTCTTTTTAGTTTCTTACCCCATATCTAGTCAAGATCGACAAGCTTATATTTTGTGCACAGTACTGGAAGTCGTACAAATGTTGATAAATAAAACATGTCTTCAGGTAACTGAATTAAATGAATAAATGTGTATTAATAATACAAGCACATTTTTGTTTATGCATCTATTTATAGTACCACAGTACCATGTTATATATATATATATATATATATATATATTTATATATATATATATATTATATATATACAGTGCCTTGCAAAAGTATTCAGACCCCTGACCAATTCTCTCATATTTCTGAATTACAAATGGTACATTGAAATTTTGTTCTGTTTGATATTTTATTTTAAAACACTGAAACTCAAAATCAGTTATTGTAATGTGACATTGGTTTTATGTTGGGAAATATTTGCCTTTTATATTGCATATAAAAAACTATATATATTTTACTGCATCATCATTTACACTGGTGTTGCTTTAAAATAAGCTGCTTTCAGTAGACTTAACAGCTGTTCATCACTGTGAGACAGAGCACTCTCCATTGCTTTTGCCATTGCCTGACGTGAAGTTTTTGCATGCAGCAGAAGAAAAAGGTGCTTTTCTTTTTAACCAGCGCTCCATTTCTTTTTTTAACTCTTTACACTCAGCCCTATTTCCGCCTGTTTTTCACGGTTTTCATTTATGTTTGTTTAACTACTGGATAGTTTGTACTGCATGCATGTAACATAGCAAACGAAAGGCCACAAAATCTCCTTTCTTATTATGTTAGTTGCAACAGGATCAGGCATACTATATGTTGTAGAAATGAGATGAGAATATATTAAAAAAAAAAAAAAAAAATCATGTTTGGTCACTGATTATATATATATATATATATATATATATATATATATATATATATATATATATATATATATATATATTGTAATCATAGATGGCTCAAACAAAAAAAAAAACCCCGAACCATTGAACCTCAATATGAAATGAATATGGGGGACAGGGTACGGGGGGGAGCTGAGCTTCTAAGCTATCCAACGATACCGCCACTTTCAGTCTAGCTGCTACAATGACGGAGCAGTAGACTCAAAATGAAACCTAAGCTGTGAACTGTGTCACATGATGAGAGGCTTAACTTCAGGCGATCGTAGTTCCGGCTAGGAGTGCCGCATACACACACTGAATACGTCTTTGGAAAGCCCCGAGTCTGTTCTTTTATACAAGCGGTAGATGGGTAGGTGGCTTTTACGGTGCGTGATTAATATGTGTGTAACCTTTGGTGCACTGGCGCCCCAAAATGAATGGGGCTGAGTTTTTAGGGTTAATGTGAAAGTCAGCGCTTGTAAAACAACACCTAGATAGACTTAATAACGTCTTTTTTTTTTTTTTTTTTTTCAAAACTGTTTACTCAGTTTCTATAATCCTTAAAGATACTGCAGCTGACTTAGGCAAAACAAATCTTTATTTAACATTCACTGTTCCAAGCAGGTTATCAGTGGCATTTTTTATTTTTTTTGTAAACAACCATGTTGATTAATTAAATATTATTATTATTATTATTATTATTATTATTATTAATTTTATTATTATTTATTTCTTAGCAGACGCCTTTATCCAGGGCGACTTAGTCGTAAACGAAAATGCATTTCAAGAATCACAGAACAAGTATTAGCCTAAGATAAAATACAGTGACTTTGGTTCTAGCGTTCTAGCAAGTACAAGTATAACAAAATACGATTCAATAACAGAGCAGATAGCAGTGTCAGTGATAGTTACATCAGGATATAATTAAATACAAAATACTACAGATTAAATGACACTTGACAGATTACAGTACTCTAAAGTACATGTTTAAATGCAGTAAAATAGGGAGTAGATAAGAGCAGGTAAAGCGCATTTAAGGAAGAGTGATAAGTGTCCAGAGGGAAAAGAGGAGTTCTAAGGTGCTGTCTGAAGAGGTGAGTCTTGAGGAGGTGCTGGAAGATGGTCAGGGACTGGGCAGTCCTGACATCTGTAGGAAGGTCATTCCACCACTGCGGGGCGAGGGTGGAGAAGGAGCGGGCTCTGGGGGCAGGGGAGCGTAGAGGAGGTAGAGCCAATCTTCTAGTGCAGGAGGAGCAGAGAGATCGAATGGGGGGGTAGGTAGAGATGAGGGTCTGAAGGTAGCTGGGTGCAGTCTGGTCAAGGCATCTGTAGGCGAGTACAAGAGTTGAACTGGATGCGAGCAGTGGTCGGGAGCCAGTGGAGTGAGCGGAGCAGTGGAGTTGCGTGGGAGAAGCGAGGCAGAGAGAACACCAGGCGATAAGGAAACATTTTCTTCTTGTGACAGAAGTTCGTCAGCTTTGCCAAGGGTTTTAGAATATTGGCTGTGTCTTCAGCAATGATCCAATGTTCAGAAGTCAGATCAAGATTTCTCTGATTAGCTTTTTTGGTCATATTTGGATCCGATAAAACCGCTTTTCACATGAAAAAAGTGGAGTGCCATCTTGTTGGTATGTCTTGAGTCAACATTCTGTTGCTGTTGTTTCACTTTGAGCAGCAGTTGCTGTAGCACTCATTTTACAATGCCCTACAAGCCGTCTTGCAGCAGCAACAGTTCGAGAGATGGGGTCTATCTGTATTGCTGAATTCAAACAAAGTTGCAGTGTATGTCCTGCACATCCGACCCCATACGTCTTTTCCCAAGGCTCCTCAGCTTGCAGTAGTTCAGTGCATAGCACCATGTTGGCTGCATTGTCATGAGCCACTGCTTGGCATTTTCTTGCTGGGATCTCATAGGCATCGACCACATCGCTTAACCTCTCTCTAATATTAGCTGCAGTGTGAGTTTCAGCCAACTCCTTTGTTTTAAGCATGTATGTCTCAAGCCTCCAGTCCTCTGCGATCAGATGGCACGTTACCGTCAAATATGCTTCCATTTTGAATGACGTCCATATATCTATTTTTTTATTATTATTTATTTATTTTTTATTATTTTTTAATTCACTGCAGTGTCACGGGTGAAGTGTCGTATTTCGCGGAATGTGCAGGGAACTATTTTATAAATTATGTGTACAAATTATTATAATTTATTATAACAGCAAATAGAGAGAGAAATGCGTATTCAAGCACTTTACAATTGCTTGTGAAACGATGTTGTAATTAACAGCCTCTGGGTAAAGTGTATCTGCAAGTTCAGATTTCAGTTCTACCTCAGATACATGTTCACCATTTAGGCCTTGTAAACAAATACAATGTGTAACACACATACTGATCTTGGGCATCAGTCGACTCATCAAGCAACCAGACTGTTTTACCAATTCCATAATCTCCTGCTTGTGATACTCGGCTGGGCTGATGAAGGAATCGCTCCACCGTTTACTACACTCAGTCTAAAGAATTTACGTAACTTTTGGTTGTCCAATTTTTCAAGAGGGATATTTGCGCAAACAAATGCCTCTGTCAGGTCAAAATTTAATGTGTTTCGTGCTTCACGGTTTTCAGAGGACTTTTGGAACATGGAAGTCACCGTTTTTTGTTTCTTTACAAGTAAAGCAGTCGCAGTACTGCTCTGGATTTCCGCCTTTCTCTTCCGGTGAATACTTGAATCTAAATGCCTGTCGACAGACAATTTTCGGTAGTGATCTACAGTGACATTGCAGGACGTACAGAAGAGCTTGCCTCCATCACTGTGTAAAACTCCTGCTGGATATTGCTTTACGAGATCTGCAGCAGACACATTTTTAGCCTTTTTAAAGACATCCATTTTCTTATTTACGGTGTGTAGTATTTTAATTTCCCGCCTAGATTACATATAGTCACATGACATAATCACTGCACAGCACTATGTGTATGGCGAATAGTACATGCAGGCTCACAGCAGAGCTGTACAGTTTCATTAAAGTATTTTTTTTTGTATGAAGTACAAATAATTATGACATTTTTATTTCTTAAGAATATAGAAAAAATCACGGTATTGGGCTAATTTCACGATTTCCGCGCAGTCCGTGAAATCGCAATTTACACCGGGCCTTAATTATAAATCATAAATGAAGATTGTACTCTGGAACTACAGTACTGTTAAACATAGTTCCTTGGCACAGCTGTAAATATAAAATTAGAGCTAGCAGTATTGTGAAAATGTACTGTAAATCACCATGACCTACATCCATTGTAAATTTAAAACAATTAAGGCACTAAATCTACTTGAATAGATTACACATTTAAACTATCAGACACATTTTCGTTGAAAAAGGTTGTAGACATCATTTAAAATTTTGTATTTAAGATTTTACATTAATTTACAATACTCAATTACAGTGGCTAACAGCGCAGCAAGATGCTCTAAATAGTTACACTTTTGGAAAAAATAATTGTTTAAACTTTTACAGCCTAAAACTAAAAATTGTAAGTTTGGCATACATTAGATGGACTGATTCTGCTACAGTAGTGGCAAGAGCATGTATAAGCTACATAGGCCGAATCAGACAGCTGTAGTGGCAAACAGGTGTTAATTAAAACTCTGTTACATTAGCAATGTCTGATGTAGCTGTGGCTTGCATACAAAAAGTGCACAGAAGAATATAGTAAATGGACAGCTTTAATACAGGCTATCTGTGGCAAACAGGGCCTTAGGGGCTGGTAATCGAGGGTGAATGGATCATTATTTTCTCAGTAACCTACAGTACAATGGCTGCGTGTGTGTGTGTGTGTGTTTTTCATACTGTTAAGTAATAGCACTTTGTTGTTCTTATGCAGGTGTGGAATATCAAGCAGATGATTAAACTGACGCAGGAACACATAGAAGCTCTGCTGGATAAATTCGGGGGCGAACACAACCCTCCATCAATATACCTTGAGGTGAGTTAAAAGCAGTGATACTTAACTCTGGCCCTTGAGATCTATTCCAGTCCTGGTCTGTATTCCAACCAGGTCCTAAATTTAGTTAATTGCCTCTTAACAGCTTCAATTAACTACATTAGAACATGCTTGGAGTAAAAACCTGGACTGGATTAGATCTCGGGGTCCAGAGTTGAGTACCACTTTTCTACAGAGGTATGAATTGTCTTCACAGTGGCGGGTCCAAACCCTGAAAAACCTGTCCCTGTTCTAACACGGACCTATTTCTATATATGTTTTATAAATTGTATATAGTGATGTTATTAAGGGGTTAATTATTAAGGCTGGGGCGATGCCTAATTTTACACCATCAATGTATATCGTTTTCCAAAAAAGCAAATGCATCGATTCATCGATGTTATGAAAGGGTAAAAAAAAGACATCAATAATGCATGTGGAGCTGTGGATTAATGTGCAGCATTGCTAGTAAAGGTTTAAAAATTATACTGGATTTAAATTACATTAGTTTGTGCATATAGTAACAAAAAAAAAATAACATGTAATAATTTTATTACCTTATCCGTGTTGATTTGTGCCAATTGATGGTCAAAGCAAAACCCTTATATTTAAAAAAAAAAAAAAAAAAAAAAGAAAAAAGTTCTTTAAATCCAGTCAGTTAAACAACCAATCCAGAGAATAACATATCTAATTTGCAAAAAGTAATCACTGTCCACAGCAGTTCAGTAAATTGGTCCATGGCTTATATATTACTTGGACCGTCTTTCGGCAAGGCATTTGGTAGCCTGGTGCAAGATTTGTAACCAGTTTTCGAAATGCAGCTCCCTCAACAATATTTACAGGCCTTCATAGATCTTGCATCACTACATTCCCAACCATTCCTGTAATCTGCTTTGTTGTCTCGCTATTCTGATCTATTTTTAAAAAAAAAAAAAATTTTTAAAAGAAGCAACAGGTGGTACATGTTTATTTTTATCACTGTCAGATTTTGTTTGGAGTTTTGTAGAGTTCCATCTCATTAAATGGTCACGCAAATTAGTTGTGTTACCAGAGTATCCCAGACACTTATCGCATAGGATGCACTTTACTGTCTTGCTGTCTTCTGTTTTAGAAAATATTTAGGAGAAGGTCAGCTTACGAAGGTCGCACACAGATTCAGTGTTTCAGACCTGAGGCGAGCAGAGGAAACCGTGATGAAATCCAAGAAATTATGGCGATTCCAAAAAAATAAATACAAAAATAAAAAACTTCCCTTTGCTTAAAACCTTTACACAGAAACGATGCACAGGCTTGACTAATAATGAGGTTCAAACGATACGATGGATCAATGCATCGCCTTTGCCTTATTAATTATTCACACTTACATGGATTTAGGAGACGGTGATTTATTTTTTTCATGATGTATGATTTAGTATATTGTATTAAAGCACGCTGTATACTATAAGAATGATGAGGTGCAAAGAAGGTAGTGTGAGTGAACTCGTTCCAAGATTAAATTTGACCTGGTTTAAAAATCAGTAAAACCCTCAAACCTGCGGGGTTCAACGTTAACCATGGCCCGGTGGCTCATTAACCATAGCCTGGCGGCCCGGGGCCGGTACAGATCCCAGTTTGACCTGTAGCTATGAAGCACCACAGGCCAACATTTTTTAACTGCATAATATATACCGAGCATCAAAAGAAACTTATCACTATTATAACACATTTATTTTAAAAAACATTGACAAAATGTTTTTGGTTTCTTTTTAATCACTCGATCATTCAATGTGTGCATGTTAAATGGATGAAGTAATGCAATAACGTATCTTGAAAGGCTACTCTTAGCCACTGTTAAGAGACACTCTTCAGTTAATGTACACAAACATACGGAAATGAAAAAACATGATTTGAAAAATAAATATATATATATATATATATATATTGGGCCAGATAAAATTGAATTTAAAAATCTAAACGTAAAATCTAATGCTGTGGGAAGAGGATTGCCCATTCCTTGGTAGACAGTGGATCCATAACTGTCACGTAAAACCCCCTTCTTATATATACCACTTTAGCGACACTGCATGTTGATGCAGGGCCTTTACATTTTCATGTTGAGATCCAGACCTATATATGAGTAGCTCGGGACATATTGTGAGATTACTGTTTCCAAGGAGATCAAAACTGAGATTATTATTAGTTCACCCTCTGCTTTTTACTATATAAGGTATTCAAGGTCTCTTTGTTACATTGGAAAACACTCTAAACTGACAAGGACTTGTCCTGGGCACTAAGAAGGGCACCTAGCTGAATGAATTGAAGGGCACATCTGGTCAATAATGGCATATTGGAGCTGCCAAAAATCGCATGTTGCTGGCTGCCTCGTAGCCTGATTTCTTTAAATTATACCAGAGTTAGCGTGCTGTTTCCAGTGGCATTACTCGGTTGGGATGTGTTGTGCTCTGTCTAATCTTGTGCTGTACATTCTAATAACATGTGCTGTGTTGTCTGGTCCAGAGTTGGGTTTAGTTGAATCACACCAGCTGTTCAACAGTATGTAATCACACTTGTCTGTCTGATACAATTTACAGTTACCCTATAAAAACCTGCATTGCACAACAGTAAGGCAAAAATACTCCGGCAAACAGAGCAGACTTCGTTTCAGTTTCTGAATGAACTCTGCAACATTTATGCCTTTTTTGGATTTTAATTCCATAGTACCGGGGCTACAACGAGTCATTAAGTAAATCTTACCCTGTCTTAAGTGTTTATAAAATAATCACAATTGTTTTAAATAATTGAGATAATCTCCTGTTGCTGTGATTACTTAAAAAAAATACTTTAGCCTTGTTTCCCATATTGTGTGTCTGTCTGTCTGTCTGTCTGTCACTGTCTGTGTTTTAAAACCAATAATTTAATATAAGCATTGTACCTAACGCTGTATACAAATAGAGTATGCATATACCCAGCAATAGCATACGCAACTGTATAGTGGGACAGAATTATATTTCTAAACAGGAAAAGGCAGTATTCTTTAATTCATTGATAGTGTCAGAGTCTGGGGATATTAGGAGATGCCTGCCTCTGTCACACTTGCATTGTTACATGTAATTTATGTACAGCAGTATGTCATGGAGATATCGATGGCTCCAAGTTTCTATTTACTGCTTTGTGTGATTGTTTATATGATGCGTGTATCTGGTCTAATCATGCATTCTATCCTGTGCTCAATCTAGTTTTGCATATTGTGAGCTGTCTTGTGTAATGTAACATGGTTTGTGCTCTTCTCGTTTGCAGGCTTATGAGGAGTACACAAGTAAGCTTGACGCCCTGCAGCAGCGCGAGCAGCAGCTATTGGAGTCCATGGGAAATGGCACCGACTTCCCCAGCCCCACCCTCACCCCCACCCTCATTGATGCCAAGCTAGCAGGGGCGGCATGCTTCCCTGTGGCACCCAACACCCTCGCTGTCCTGCAGACCCCCTCCGACGGAGCCTGGAATAACCCCAAATCACCGCAGAAACCTATAGTTCGTGTCTTTTTGCCCAACAAGCAGAGAACCGTGGTGAGTTGAAGTTTGAAGAGTAAATTATTATAACTTTGACTTTTTATGGTGGTTGCTCTGATATTTAATAGTCTTCCTCATTCCATTCAAATCATGAGTATGACCTCACAACTCTGTCAGGCCCTCCCACGCTCTGTCTTTAAAAATGGAGTGTAGGTGGAGCTATGAAGGGACACATTACAGAGCGCGAAATAACTGATGGCACCGGCGGCAATTGCCACAGTGCCCAAGCCACTTGCCACAATGCATCTCAAATTTAAAAAGGCTTACGGCAAAAGTTGCCTGTATGCCCCCCCCCGTCATTGCCACCGGTGTCCATCAGCATCAGCACATCTGATCAATAACCCATTCACAAACTTGCTCAGCGTCAGCTGGCCTGTTTTGACACAATTCAATAGATTTCTGTCTAATCTCCTGCTGCGAGAAAATGACTCATTATCATAATATATTATGCCATTCTTTTTACTGTGCACCTCCCAGCACTAAGTCACGACACAGATGTGTTGTATCATTGGTTAATGAAGTGCAAACAGAGGGAGGGACGCTGTTATACTGAACTCAACATGACCACGCCTCCAGGAATTTTCAGTCACACTGGCAGTGTCACTGTGATTTTTCCGTCTGTGAGCACCATGTTTAATCTAAAAAACATTTAAAAAGAGGAGGAAGAAGAGCTGTCTATAGAGGCAGCGAAGTGTTCTAGGATTTACCTAATGTTCAGGTAAGAAATGGGTGCACAACAATTTGTCCCCGACAATAATAATAATAATAATATTATTAATGTGAACTTACATTAAGTATTGCAGAAATTGGTTGTGCCTTCATATGTTAAGAGCCATTTGAATCATTTAGGTATTTCACAAAAAAATATAAAAACAGGCCATTTCTTTAGCAGCTGCAAATTAATTTATTTTCGATGCTTCACTGTCCGCTATTTCACATACACGTGAATATCCTTCAAATAATGTATATTTAAATTTCCTTTTTTAATTAACAGCTTAGTTAGTAAACCATATACCACATTACATAATCGCATATTATTATTATTATTATTATTATTATTATTATTATTATTATTATTATTATTATTATTATTATTTATTTCTTAGCAGACGCCCTTATCCAGGGCGACTTACAATTGTTACAAGATCACATTATACATTATTTCACATTATACAGATATCACATTATACATTATTTCACATTATACAGATATCACATTATTTTTACATACAGAGCCCTAACCACTACTCCACACTGCTGCCCATATTCTATGATCATATATAGTATAATGATTGTATGCTTAAAATTGCAGTACTTTAAAATGCAACGGATAACGCCTTTAATGTCTTCAGTGTATATACATTGCTAATTTTATATAGAAATTTCAATGTCTCTTGCTGTTTTGTAATTCGGTGTTATTCCCCCCCCCCCCCCCCCCCCCCAAAACACCAATGCTAAAAATGACCACACAAATAGGTAGATAATTTTTAGTTTTGCTCAAATCCTTACACCAAAAAAAACAAGAAGCAGCAATAGCTATGTATGACATGGTTGAAGTAGCAGCTCACTGCGTTATGGAACGAGTAGGAGAGATAACATAATAGTGAACAAAACACAATCTTGAGAAGTGGATCGATTTCTGTTTAGATTTATTTTAGTTTAATACATTCTCACTACCTCACATAGTTCTGCTTTTTAACTAGTAAAACGTGCGTTCTCGAACGGGGTTAGAATGTGTATGCGTTTAACAGCATACCCTTTTTCCTGAATCGAGTGTCCAGCAATGCACCATAACAAAACTGTAAATCCTTTGTAAATTTCAAGATCTGTGGCACTATATAAACTCTCTCAAATCTAAACATCTAGCGCATTGTACATCCAGCTGTTCATTTTTTTTTTTTTTTTTTTTCAAAGCCTCATTGTTTGTACAGGTTACAGCGGGTAGCAAACTACAGTTGCGCAGACACACTGCAAACTGAACAACTCATTTGAGCACTATTGTTATTACACTCCAGCCATGGGTAAATCTTCAGCCATTTTGCCTGAATCTGACTTTAAAAAAAAAAAACTTTCCCTTCACTGACATCGCTTATTTGTGCTGTTGTATGATTAAGGCTGTATTTTTTAACGGTGAGCATGGATTTTTGCTGTGTAATATCCAATATCCATGAAGATCTCAATTTCTGAAAGAATACTATTTTTAGCATTTAAAAATGCACTGATTAAACGTTCGCTTCACCGGCGGACAACATGTTATATGAAATCCAGTTGAACTTGCTTACCCGAAATTATGAAACACATGACGTAGAGGGTGTAAAAAAAGCTTTAATTACAGGACACAGACAAACACTATATTTAGCTCTTGTTAACAGGCTGACCAAGTTAAGTAAAAATAATACAGAATATTTATGTTTTGCCAAATTTACCATTTTTTTGTTATGAAAGTTTGTTGTTTTAAAATTGGATATTTTTTATACCATTTTATTTTTACAATTTTATTTTTTAACAATTAGTGTGTGAACATTGATGTGTGTTTGATTGAATTGACATTTCATCAACATAATAGGCTCTCTGTATTTATTTGTTGATGAAATCGCCTTGGTGCCCTTGGGTTGGATTTATATTTTGCATTTTTGCCCCCTAGAACTGCCTTGGTGCCCCTGAATCTTCACTCCCAACGAAGGCAACATTGCCTTGCCCTTCATGACCTTAACTTCATGCCCTGACATTATAACATAATTTAAAAGGAATGAGTAAGTCTGCTTATTACTGGCACTTAGGATTCACCATAGACGCTCAAAACCGCTCAGAGCAGCTCATAAAGTTAATTTAGAAAAAACATATCATAATTTTAATATTGGAGCAACATAAGCCAGAACCATTAAGATTGATCGCAGGAACAATCAAACTTCCCAGATGTTGTGTGTGTTGTTTTTTTTTTTAACTGAAATTTAGTATGAAAAGCAAAAAACAATCAAATTAGACAAGGTGTTTTTAATATGGCACACAAGTCATTTAAATGAATTTAAATAAAAGGGGGAGGTACATCATGCTTTATTTTTACATACACAGAGTAGAGGGTAATCGTTTCTTTTACCGTGCCGAGAACAAATAAAACAAGCGTTTATTTTAAAATACTTCTTCTGTTTAATACACAAAGACATAAGGGTCATTTCAGCTGAACTGGATCAAGTTCTGGGGAGGTGGTTCCTCTAATTGTGGTTTATGATTCAAAGCTTCCAGAGCAGGTGTTGTCTGCAAAAGAAAGGCTGTGTAACTCATGACCCCAGGTGTGTAACTCATGACCCCAGGTGTGTAACATGCCCTAGATGATGAAATCTTGTTTAAAGAGGGTAAAATGACCATTTTGATGAGCATTCATCACATTCTGTTTGTTTTGGAAGTTGACCTATGTTTAGCATTGTATTAGCTATCCTGAGCTTTCCACATAAGTCATAAACGTATTTAGCAACACACCTTGGTCCTTTTGAAACATTTAATTGATTAATAATGTCTGCACATGAGGGGATTGTGACAGATTAATACATTGGAGTATTAAAATCTGGTTTTATCAGGTGAAACCCTGAAATCAGAACCCATAATATAGTTAGCACTGGTTCATTTAAGCATGCGTTAACTGTACTTGCTGAGCTTGTTCTGGTTAGTGGCAGTATACGTATTCCACTGGGAATCTTCATATAAAGAAATGCTTTGGTTGCAGTGCTGTACAAGGTAGTCTGGGGGTGTTTCTGTCTCTGACTGCCTTTCTCTTCCCTGCAGGTCCCAGCGCGCTGCGGAATGACAGTACGGGACTCTATCAAGAAAGCCTTGATGATGAGGGGTCTCATTCCAGAGTGCTGTGCAGTCTACAGAAAACCAGAGGGGTACTTGTTACTGAGCTTGTCTGAATCGGCTGAAAGTAATCTGAATGGTGTAGTAACTGGGCTTTGAAATACACAGGGACCAGATCACAGATATGCTGTAGAAAAAAAAAAATAGAAACAAAACTTGGAAGGTAGCATCAGTAGACCATGAGGAAGATGATGGTTTGGTGGCACTATCAGATATTGTATTGGCGGAGGTGTCATATATAGGTTCTCAATGTGACCACAGTAAACTCTGGCACATTGGCTTGCGTCCTTGGGTTGACGTTACCCACAGAAGAATGGTCAGCGTTCTGCAATTTGTGTCTTTTTGTTTAGAAAAGATTAATCATTCTTAACTCGTGCACACTATGACAAGAGATTTTTTTTATTTTTGATAAAAATCCATTCCCAGGAAAATGTATATTTTTAGAAAAATAAACAAACAAACAAACAAACAAAAAGACTATATTATAAACTTGCAATCTTTGAGATCCTGAAGCAGGGGGTTGTTCCTTGCTGTCAAAATTAATAAAGAGTGACATTTATTATTGTTTGGGAATGGAGGAAGAAAGAGGCCCGGATTACAACAAAAGTCCAGGATGGCCATGCCAATACTACACAAAATGAAGAGATTAGCTGAACAGAGAGCTAAGTATACCTCTCACATTAAGTTTTTGGATAGATGTTTAAGTAAAGATGTTGTACCTCACGGGTTTCAGATGAAATTCTCTATAAAAATGAAGACGAATGATTCAGAAAGAATTAATGTAAATAACTTACTTAAAGAAACATCATTAAAAGTAATACAGGAAGTGAAGATAACATCAATTAGAGGAATTCGAGAAATTAGTTTGAAATTAAAAAAAATAACAGATGAATCGTGTCGTAAACTGTTGCCTTCAAAAAATAAGAGAAATAACAAGAGTATTCGAGAAAAATAAACAAAGGTATTTAAATGACAGGAAATCAAATTTTTTTTTAAAAAAAAGTCATCAAATATGCCATGTAATAATGTACACAAGTGTCAAATACTCAGTGATATATATTTAAATGTAATTGAAAATATACACCTTGATATAGTAGCAGAAGATCAGTGCCACTATGATGAATGTGGAAATAAAATATTAAAGATAGAGAAAGATGGTAATTGCTTTTTAGGTGTTTGAGTAGAGCTTTGTATGAAACACAAGTTGATCATAGATTAGTAAAGGGGAATATTACTGAACACATGAGCAGAAATGAAAATAGATACAAATGTTACCTTGATGAGGATTATAAAGAACACATCGAGAAAATGAAATTAAGTAGTGGTAGCATAGAGACCTGGGCTACAGACGCAGATAAATGTTGTAGACCAGGAATGCTCGAAATACGAAGGAACAAGTTCCATGTAATGGAAAACCAATTAATCTGTTATATAAAAATAATCATTTTTAACTAATTATACTTAAATGTAATAGCAATATATATATATATAATATATTAACTGCAAGGAATCAGAATCGCGATAGAAAACAAATACAGTACACCCTCGCTATAACAGCCTTCATTATAATGAACCTATAACGGCTATAACGAACCTGGCCCCTGGAACCCAAATAAAAAAAAACTAAAAAAGATAATATTGTAACGTATGTGAGGTCTGTGAAGTGCAGGAGTAGGAGGGGCTGTGTTTCACATCGGTCGAACAGCCTATGGGCGACAGGAACGGACCACAGGACTAACTGGGGCTAAAGACCAGTGACAGGGGGAGTGTTTGTTGTTACTGTGAAGCAACGAGAGAAGCGAATAAACAGACAGAAGAGTTCCACCCTGAGATTCCTTAAAAAAATTAATTAGTTTTTGCAGCGTAGCTCGTGGGCCACAGCGATCTGTTAATTGTTAGTTAACAATTGGGAGATTGTCTTTGATAATTTATTAGTGTAATAAGATCGAGTTTGGTCCTGAATCGACTGAAGGCTCATTCTTATAGCGTTAAGGATTTTTGTTACAATATACACACACTGTCAACATCCCGGTCTGTATGCACGGGATGCCTCCTCCGCAGTGAAGTCATCTCTTTTGTCTTAATAAGAAACGTGTGCTGTGTAACTATGCCTCCGAAATGAAAATCATTTTATGTTGCAACAAAGCTGGACACTATTGATTTGTTTGAAAAAAGTAGTAACGCAGGTATATCTCTGTCGTGAATATAGGTTGTCAAAAAGCACTTTTTTTTTTTTTTTTTTGGCTTGTTCAGCAACCATGTGGCAAAGCAAAACTGATAAAAATAAATTAAATAATATTGAGGATCTGATTAACTTTTCATGTTGGGTTGATTTGGAATAAAAACTCCAGTTAGTGATTCTTGAATGTTGGATTAAGATTTGGTGCACTTTGAAACGATTCATAACAGATTGATTTTGAATAAAAGTTCAGCTGTAATTTGGGATTTGTGCTTTTTTTTTGTACTGCGTTTTAATTATTTTACGAATTGGATAAAGCAGAGGTAGAACACTGCATACGTGAGACAAACAGGTACATGTAATTCTAATTCTATTCACAATCTCCTCTCATTAACTTACTCCAACAGTTTATCGTTCATTTTAATTGTCCTTTCGATATAACGAACAAAAGGCTTTAGGAGGACCTAAAGTTTGTGTTTTTAGAAAAAATAAAATTAGATAATGTACAGTATAGAAGAATAAAATAAATTGATTAATAGACTAGATACCATGATGCCTGTGTGTGTGTATGTATGTATGTATGTATGTATATATATATATATATATATATATATATATATATATATATATATATATATATATATATATATATATATATATATATATATAACTAATGTAATGAGCTTGGGTTAGTGTGTGATACCAGCTAATAATACTGCAACCGACAGCAAGCTGTGTTCTGTGTGACAATGTCAAACACCTTTTAATATTCATACAGTATGGAGGTACACCCCCTGTGCATCCAGTATCACTGCTGGTTATTTTATAGCATCCAGGACAGCACCCACTATGACTAGGGCCTGTAGCTTTGCATGACTTGTCTGCTTACCTGCCATAAAGTTAGGGCTCCAGACAAAATTTGTGCCGTTGTCAATGGCTCCTAGGACCCTAAGCTTTTTTAAATACAAGTTCCCCTTACATAAACAAAACACTTAAAAATGTGCAGTTAAGATTAGGAATTATGAAGCTAGTAATCTGCACTAATAAGGTACAGTTTAACTTTAAAAAGCATCAATAGTGTAATGACTATAACAGTCCCTCAATATCAGGCAATGTTTTTTATTAGCCAGTAGTTAATGTGTTTATACATAGTTATTCTTCAGATCAGTTTAATTTGAGTTGATATACGGACATCTTCAGGTTTAGGACTGAAATGTAGACGAGTCAGTTAATACAAATTCTGTCTGACACAAGAGGCTAGATTTTTAAAGCTTTTTTTTCCAGAAATAAATAAATTGCCCATAAAGTTACCAAAAAAAAAAAAGACAGGGGTAGTATTTATTTTTTTATATTTGCCTCTGGGGAAGAGAAGTCATCCCTGTTTAACATTTGCATTTTTACTTCGAGAATAATTTGAAAATTGTCAGAAAACTGCCGCTGTAGGTACTAATCTGCTTTTTCATGTTATTTCTTTTCTAAATTTGGATTTACAGCTGTGACAGGGACGCATGTCACTGACATAATTATTCATTTTAGTGCTGTAATTGGTGCTTTTCTCTTTTAAAAAAAAAACAAAAAAAAAAACAATATCAAGCTACTAATTATTTAGAGTAAAAAGCTTTGAAAATCTTGCTCAAGATTAACCACACCATCCTCTTCTCCATGCTCTGCTATTGCAATTTTTTAAGTTTCATTGCTAGGTGAAATAGTCAAATTTCTTTTGAACCACTACCATGTATTTTTCTGACCAATTTTAATATAATACCCAGACACATTTCTTGAAAAATCAAATGCATTTAATACATTGAGAAGAAAGTGCTGTCCTGTGTATTAATGTTTGTTTCCTGTTGGTCGCCATCTCCCATTCCAGAGAGAAGAAGCCGATTGGTTGGGACACAGATATTTCCTGGTTGACAGGGGAGGAGCTACACGTGGAGGTGTTAGAAAATGTGCCGCTAACAACCCACAACTTTGTAAGTGTATTGTAAAAATAAAACAAAATCCTATCTCAGGCTCCCATACTTGCCTTCCATACATGCTGTATGTCCCAATTTACGAATGCATGACTTCCCAAGCTTTATTTTGACACAAGCAATAAATACATATTTACATTAAAGTGTAACAGAAACAAAAAACGCATTACTTTAACTTTGTATATCCTGTGTTGTCCATATTGCAGCAATATATTTTTCAATATGATTTTATTGTATTGATACATGTAGGTAAATCAACAAGGAAATTCCTTTCTTGAACTCTTACTTGGGAATGTTCACAAGTTTCTTTTAACCAGTACAGTGTATCCAGATTATGCGCTCAATGCTGGTTCTCTGATTGAACTGGGAGGTGTATTGTGGGAACAGAAAACCAGCATTATTGCAGGAGAGAGCATGATCTGCATACACTGCGATTCTTAGAAGAGACATTTTCATTCTCCTAGTGAATGCTCCAGAGTAAATTTTGGGAAATGTCTTCCCCTGATAATTTATGACCCATGATGTGTGATTTAAAAATGTTTTAAAGTCTGCAATATTTTAAAAAGTAGAATGCTGCAATACAGACATGGGACACAGCAAAGGTAACACATAGCATTCCAGGGTGTTCTGCAACACTTCAAATGGCGTTCAATGCAGCAAAACATAACCAATAATATAATGTGAATCACTGTAGATGTCTACCATAGTGACCTGTTTTTTCATTTCTGATTTATCACTGAATTCTCAAAACAAGCTTAACTTCTAAATATTATACAGCCCTGTGTTGCACTGCACAACATATTAGCATATAAACTAAATTGTGCCTTTTTCTAAGAATTTTGCTAAGTAACAGAAAACAGAATTGGGAGCTCAAAAATGTATTTTAAAACTTACAAAACAGAATTGCATTGTCCAGCTGCAATGTTTTATTAAACATTTTACAAAGTTATTTTAAGGAAGACATGTCTTGCACTGATTTTTGCATGCTTTTAATGCCTCTGTTTGTTACCACTGTAGAAGTAGGAATGTAACATTTATTTCTTGCATTGTATTTGATCTGTTTTCCTGTCCTCTTGGAATTCCACTTCTTGGCCTCAAACTGCTCAGATCATGCACTGGCCCCATCCCACCAGTGATAGCAATCTAAATGAATTATAGACAGAAATACATCCCCTACCTTTTTAAATCACACCATCACATTTTGTTGCTGTAAACTGCTATAATGCAGGGGGAAAAAATGATATTGTTTTCATTTCGTATGGAACAACGTTTGTGTTTCAATAGAAAAATCAATTGGAACCCAGGGTGTACATTTATACAAATTACTATTGCTGTATAGCGGGGAGAGAAAAAAATAGATTGTGTAAAAAAAGTTGAAGTGGTGGCCAAGTATGTGGACTATAGTCACTGGCTCTGTCTGTGGCAGTCAAAAGCAGGCATCACTCCATCAGACCTGAAGGTGAGATCAGCTGCTGCATTTGCAAAGAGGCATTGAGAACAAGAAGACCGTGAATGTCATCAGAAGTCAGGAAAAAAAGGCGTACAAAGTGCAGCTGAAATGTAAATGGGCTCTGATCGGATAGCATTCGGCCTGTTACTGTTTTTATATTAAAACATGTTTTATCGGTCCCAGACAGATACCATAGTCTAGCAGTACTTGTTTATAAATGCAAAAATTGCATCACCACATAGTCTGGAGCTCTGTTGTTAAAAGTCTTTTTTTGGACGAAAGTTTTTTTTTTTTTTTCAGCACATATCAAAATGGAGTTTTTACCTTTTGCTAAAAGTGTTTCTTCACAATAAACATATCTCATAGAGAAAACTAGGATGATTTTGTGCTGCTCATAGTGTCTCCATTGCACAGCAGGAGATTGAGATGCCTCAGACAGTTTTTAGGCAGAATCATATAATTTCTTTGTTAAATTGTGCAACAGTTGCCCCCCCCAACCCCCCCCCCCCCCGCTTAAGACTATGCACATGCTGTTACCTTTTAAACCTGCGCTTGTATGAGTATTCAAATGATCCCTGTGAGGAGCGCTTGTAATGATATTCAAATGATCCCTGTGAGGAGTGCTTGTATGAGTATTCAAATCCACCACCTTGATTCATGTTTGCAGGGATGTATGAACATTGTATGCTAAAATGTGTTGCTGTCATAGACATAGACTTCTGATCTATAATGGCTGCCCTATTGAGGTCATGTGACTTTTTAAGTTACAGCTGCTTAGAGACTCCACTTTGAGCTACTGTCTTAATGTTAGGTCTACAGCTGTAGTCTTTATTTTCTTACTTAAGTTCCATTACCAGGGATGTCAACTAATGATCCCTTTCACTGCTGCATTGCTTTAACCCCGCTCCATGTCAACGATGCAGACCACAAGCCTTGACAGGGTCTTTATAGTTGATACACAGTTCTATTCTGTGATTTCTACCATTTTTGTCCATTCTGCTAAAATTATTTTCTTGTTAATAAGTAAACTAAACCGAACAAGGCCAGCTTTTTTGAAAATACAGTAAAGGCTACACTGTGGAAGGTTATGGTAAACTGCCACCAAGGCATTATATCTCTGTGTGAAATTGAACAAGATGATGGAGCAGTTTTAAATTTCGTATGCTTCGGTATTCAGTTCTACTCCCACCTTTCTCTATCAGGTGCGAAAGACCTTTTTCACTCTGGCTTTTTGTGACTTCTGCCGAAAGCTTCTATTCCAAGGGTTCCGCTGCCAGACGTGCGGCTACAAGTTCCACCAGCGCTGCAGCACAGAGGTGCCACTCATGTGTGTCAACTACGACCAACTAGAGTAAGTTAAGCACCTTGTTATCTATTCTCTGCCGCATCAAGTGAGAAAAAGGGAGAGGGAGACATGGCAGAGGAGCCTCCCATACTTGTCTCTACCCTTATGCCTGTATGTCCCAATTGTATCTATATCTGATAAAGCGCACATTAAAATTGTCACCTATTCCAGCACCTGGAAGTGATAGACTGAGATGGTTATGGCCATGTCTTGGGAACGTCTTGGCTCAAATTCAATGAAAGTTTGCATTGACTTTCCTTTCAGTTAGTTATTCCACATTATGAATCAGGTCATGGCAACCTACTTGTTTAATAATACTAATACCTGATTAACAGAGGTGTTGGTCTGCTTACAAGATTTAGATTTACGTTTGCATGAACCTATTTTTCATGGTTCTGACTCCTGTAATATGGTGTTTATATCCTTGTATGTGGTATTCTCTCTCCTCTCTCATATTTTGTATATATGTATACAGTGGTTTGCAGAAGTATTCACACCCCTGCAAAGTTTTCACATTTTGTTGAATTACAAATAATGTGTGCACAGTTTTTCAAACTTGCTTTTTTTATTCAAAGCTGTAGTGGTTAAACTGAACACTTATATGAGGAAGAGGTTAAATGTCAGCCAAACTTGCAAAGAAAATGTAGAAAATTAAATTTACTGGTTGCATAAATATTCAGCCACTTAAGAAGAAGCACATTTTGCAGCAATTACTGCTATGAGTCTACTAGCTTTGCACAATAGGATGGTGACATTTTTGCCCATTCTTCATGGGAAAATTGCTCCAGTTCTGATAAGTTTGTTGGGTCTCACCATAAATATTCGATTGGATTGAAGGCAGGACTTTGACTGTGCCACTCAAGAACATTAATTATTTTCTTGTTCAATCACTCCAGTGTGGCTTTGGCTTTGTGCTTCAGTTCATAGTCCTGCTGAAATGTGAATTTCCTCCCCAGTTTCAGAGTCTTGGCTGACTCAAACAGGTTTTCCTCAAGGATTCGCCTGTACTTTGCACCATCTATTCTCCCCTCTAGCCTGACAAGCTTCCCAGTCCCTGCTGAAGAGAATAATCGCCATAACATGATGCTGCCACCACCATGCTTGACAGTTGGGATGGTGTTGACTGGGTGATGTGCAGTGTTGGGCTTGCGCCAGACACAACGCTTGGAATTTTTGTCTCGTCTGACCACAAAACCATGCTTTTTCACAAACTCCATACGTGCTTTAAGATGAGACTTTTTGAGTAATGGCTTCTTTCTTGCCACCCGTCAATGCAGGCCAGCGTTGTATAGAGACCGACTCATTGTTGGCTTCAGAGTGACATCCCAAACCAGTTTCCTGCTTGCCCGGCTGCTCAGTTTGGGAGGGCGACCTGATCTGGGTAGTGTCTGGGTGGTATGATGCATCTTCCACTTCTTAATGATGGACTTCACTGAGTTTGAGAGTGATAATCAGTGCCTTTGAAATTTTTTTGTACCCTTCTCCTGCTCTGTGCCTCTCTACCACTTTATCCCTGACTTGTTTTGAAAGCTCCTTGGTCTTCATATTTGCTTTGTTGGATCACTATGTGAGTTGCAGCTTGAAAGCCTTTATATACCGGAGAGAGATTATCTACAAGTTAAACCACTTTGAGTACACACAGACTGAAACAATTTCTCTAATTTTGTGACCTTTCAAACAAATCATTTCCACCTGAGCTGATTTAGGGCTGCAGTAACAAAGGGGTTGAATACTTATGCAACTGAGATTAATCTGTTTTTCTCTGTAAATCTTACTTATTTATATTTTATATGCATTTTTTAACTTCATCAGTGTGGAGTAGTTTGTGTAGATTCTACATGTAAAGTGTAATTTGAAAGCGTTGTGGAGTACATTCAGGTAACAACAAAATGTGAAAAGTTTGCATGGGAGTGAATACTTCTGCAAACCACTGTATGTGTGTGTATATATATATATATATATATATATATAATATATATATATATATATAATATATATATAATATATATATATATGTGTGTGTATGTATATTCAAGTTTGCATATTCAATTTAACTTATAACACGCAAGAAACTGACACCTGCAGTAAATTTCTCTATAACTTGTCTACTAATAAAGATACTACCATGCAATTTGGTATGTAAAAGTTTGATATGCAAGTGTCTAAATGCAATGACATGGTGAGAGAAATCTCTAAAAACTTAATTTTATAATATGATCTTCATGTCCATATTTCTGACCACACTGCTTTCCAGTCTCCAGGATCTGTTGAATTAAGGCCTTGTTTGCTCCCTCTGCCTACAGCTTGTTGCTGGTTTCCAAGTTTTTTGAACACCACCCTATCACACAGGAGGAGGTTTGCTCAGAAGGGACCACACCAGTGTCTGAAGTCTGTCCGTCCCCGCCTCCCTCCAACTCCAGCGGGTAATGCATTGAGCAGTGTCCAGTAGGTCATGTACAGTTTTAAATATACAGTACAGATGCATCCAGAAAAATGGCTAACCAGACTGCCTAAGCCACCAAATTAGTTTGGTTGCTTGATGTTGTACTAAAGAAACACTTCTCCATTGTGATGAAACCTGGTCAGTAGATTCTAGCAAAATGTATTGAAAGAGTCAGAGTCTGGGGGAATATGGCTGTATGTATCTCACTTACCTTTTTACATGTAAATATAGTGGATACTTTTTCATCATACTGATAGTTCTAGTTTTGTACTGTATTTACAGCCAAAGCCATAGTACAGTATACACAGTTGGCTTTCAAAAATATATATGCTGCTGTTCCAGACTATGGCATCTTCACTTTTATTAGCATTACACATACCAATGAGTGTCCTTATAGTATTGACAGTGCCGGCTTCCGTTACTGCAGTAACTTGCGTAAGTTTTCACAGAACAACCTGAAACTTCAGATAGTCGGATACAACAAAGGTCCCGAACCCTATTGAAAAGCAGTTGAATTGCTAGAGGGGGGTACATTTACCATCAGAGAAGAAAAGCACCCGCTAACTCTAGTCTGTATCTCCTTGTTCTGGAACAGGGTTTAGAGGTTTGACCACTTTTTCTTCCTTTGCCCTCATGAAGGTCTTTGTGCAACCCCACAACTTCACCTTCGAAGTCCATCCCCATTCCTCAGTCATTCCGACCAGGAGATGAAGACCACCGGAACCAGTTTGGACAGAGAGACCGGTCATCATCCGCTCCCAATGTCCACATCAACACCATAGAACCGGTCAATATTGATGTGAGTAGCTTATTGCTTTAGTTCTGCCGAAATTGAGGAATACAAGCCTAAGGAAGGTTAAGCTTATGTTGCATAATGCTTGACCCCACTAGGAACACTGTATTCCGTTCTGGTCAACTCACTGCAAACATTTTGCAATTGAGATGGGCAACAAGGCTAATCCTAGGACCACGTGACATTGAGGACAGGTCAGCTTAAAAGAATACAATCTCTTCACTAAACTAAAAAGCCTATAAAATCCTAACTGATGTAGATCAGTTATACACCAGTTATGATTTAAAGTCACATGCAGAGAGCCTAAAGTCATGTTCATCAGTCTGAGCTTCTGAAGCAGGGCCCTGAAGAATGGTGAAATACTTCATTACCCCCAAAAATATGGAACGAGATAGTCATGTATAAAAAAAAAAATAATAATAATAATAGTATCCAAGTCCACAGTCCACTGTATAAAAGTTTAATTGAAGTTTGTGGCTCTCAACAGCACTGTTGATGTCTTATTCCAAACAATGATGTTGCAGTCCCTAGCTAAAGTTTCCAAAAAATGAAACTGTGAATGTAATCTGGATTTGCATTAAATCTATTTATCGTTTGCTTGTTTTTTAGGATTTGATTCGAGATCAAGGGTTACAGAGGTCCGATGGAGGTAAGATTTATTATTATTATTATTATTATTATTATTATTATTATTATTATTATTATTATTTACAACTTCAAAAGTAAAAAGAAAACAAAAGCAATTCATAGCAGTTGAAAAGCATACACAGCTGAGCACAGAAATCTAACCATTATCAACAGTGGGGGACATCATGGGACACTGTCAGTGGATCTTTAGCATAGCAGAGCCTGCAAATTATTCTGTGTGTTGTCACTAGCTATGAAGTTCTTGCTCTTCCCATGAATGTGCTGTGTTCAGCTGTGGGTAATGTCAACCCAAGGATGGAAGTTAAGTGCTTAAGTTATAGATGGGCGGTTACTCAAGGTGCGAACCATGCCCTCCTCTTCCCTGTGGTCTACTGTTCCTACCTGAGTAGTTCTGCTTGTTTCCAAGTGAGCATAGTTTCACTTTCCCACTTGCTTAAATCAAGCTGCATGGTTTGGGATAGGGGTATGAGGAAGGGGGTCTGTATTTAAAATATTAATCGGTTTCCTGTAACCCATCTTTATTATTTGAAAAGAACCGAAAATGTATATACATTTTTTCCCCACATTTTCATGTATTTGAAAGTTTTGCTACCTTAGACATTTTTTAAAGTTTTGCCAAACTGGCACTGTGAACATAGACAAAACAGAGTATATTTTCCTAAGCATTAGTCCTGACCAGAGAGAACAAGAGAAATGTGACTTCGATATACCTTTTCAACACATAGTACATATGTGTACTATCATTTTTTTCTTTGCATACAGTGGATGTAAGTCATTGTATTATTTCTAAAGAAATTGCTGGGAATATAGTGAAGGCTGCTGTATGTTCCATTGTCACAACTTCCACGGTGGGGGTGGGGGTGGGGGTGGGGTGGGGATGTTTTCTTTAATTGTAAATTTAGGGATGTAAAACACTGTCTATGGTCCACAGTGGAAGCTGTGGCAACATGGTGCAATTTCAGTGTTCTGTGACTAATTCTTCTCTAATGAGATTATGAACCACCTTTTTTGAAAATTTTGTTTAAAGAGCGTCGCCCAGGTAGGTCTTTTTAAGATCAAAAGTCTTTATTCACTTTTTTCAAACTCTTAAAATTCAAAATCATTGATACAAAACGCAGCCGCACAAACATTTTGTTCACAAAAGATGACGTGCATCCGTACAAAGCCACCAATACAGTGTTGACAAAACGGAAAGTAACTGTGCCTAACTCCCGACGCTTATTTCCTTGAACAATTTGCGACAGTCTTGGATCTGCTGTGGGGTTTCCTGGCCTGTGATCTGTGTGTGTGTGTGTCTGTCTCTCTTCCTGCAGCCCCCCAGACCCAACCAGCTCACTGCTTGAGGAAGTTTCGAACCCGGACCACAAGCCCCCTCCTATACTCCTACCCCAATGACATTGTCTTTGATTTTGAACCTGGTCCTGTATTTCGAGGTAGCTAGGCTTTTGTGTCACACGCTCACTCTCACGCTCTCCACTTTCACTATCACACTCCTGTTTGTGTCTCGCATTCACGCTATGATTCAATAGAGATATAGTTGTTGGGGTTTGTTTTTTTTTGTTTTTTTTTGGAGGGAGGGGGCACGTGATATATGACGTGTGCGGAAATTTAAAAACAATCGTCTGTTAGTTAGTAACAAAGAAACCAAAAAAGGATTACGGTACAATCTTGCTAGGACTGTTATGATGGAATATTATCTAAAATGTATTACTGTAGATGGAGTTGTATCTTAAAACTTAGTAGAGAAATTTGTCAACCCCCTGTGTTGAACTTCTGTTTTCAGCTAATCAAAACAGTTCTCCAGTCTATACATTCACCCAACAAATACTAGGATGAATGAATCAATTCAGAACAGCAGCTTTTTTTGACAATTTATTCCACACTCCGACCCCTTGCAATCCAAATAACTTTGTTTCCATGGTTATGTATCTGTACCATACTTGCAAAAATATGAGCAATCCATCCCAAAAGTGCAGCACTTACTTAGAAAATAACAAGTGGTGAAAGGTGGTGAGTGCCCGGACTGGTCCTCCATTCAGTGTTGTCTACTGACCTGAATTCCTGTTTTTACATAGTACTTATGTGGGGTTTAAACATTAGCCAAGTGTTAAATGTTTTAAATTTTGCCTAAAAGTTTAACCATTGTCAAGAATATGTAGAACCAAATATAGGTTTTAACCTTAGTGTGCAGTGCAATATATTTCATATTCGGTATTTCTTCGTTGACTTTTCCATATACGGTTAAATGCTGTACACACAATCTTAAACACTGATATGTGTTTCAGTGATTTATAAAAAGTCACAGAGGGCGTTTTATGATGGCTTTACTGATTGGTTCTGAACACTACCACGTTTAAGCCTTTCATGCATGGCGACATCCTATGGGAAGGATACAAAAGCTCTTCTCGTCTTTTTATATGGAGAATGAATGATAACCTCACACGAGGATGCCATTTTTTATCCATATAAATCAATGGGATTTGGGGGGGAGGGGGGATTAAATGAAACATCTATTTAGTATGTGTCCAAAACTTTTTTTTTTTTTCAATATTTCATGCATGGAAAGATTATATGGTTGGATGCTAAAGGTTAAACATTTGGGAAATTAAACAGAAACTACTACTTGAATATCATTACATTTACAGCAGGGGTTTTTAACTCTTGATTTAGTTGAGTTTTCTGTTTTAACAAGGATGTTGTATGGCCTTTTAACCAGAAAGCAGATTTTAAAATGAGATTGCATTCAGTGATATGGACTCTAGTGGTGTGCATCCACGGAACAATTATAAAAACAATAAATAAATAAATATATATATATATATATATATATATATATATATATATATATATATATATATATATATATATATATAATTATTATGAATACAGTTTTTATTTATTTATTTATATAAATATCTGACTTGTATAATGAGCGGATGTGTGCAATTGCAAATTTGTCCAGCAATGTATCACCATATGCTGTGGGAACTTGTGGTTCATCTTGGCAGCACTGTTAAAATAAAACTAGACAAACATTTTATAAAGTGCTATTTTCAGCTGATTTAACATTTTACCAAAAGTTTCATCTCATCTACAGACCAAAAAAATAAATGAATAAATAATATATATTCAGTGTTTCACTTTTCTGGTTTATTCTGAATTTTACAGAAAAATGACAGGATTTCTTTTTTTTTTTTTTTAACTGGACTTCGGTTTTTACTGATTTATACCCGATTTTTGTCTATTATTCAATATTTTCCCAGTAATGTTTTCTAGGAAATACACAATATTTTGATAAAAATGCTGTTTTATTTTGACTCTGTCATTGTAAAAAGCAGCCCTACACAGCAGGCGTGTAGTCGTCAGATCAAATAACGTTCAAACGTGGTTCTCTGTCACTTCACAAACAGATTATCACCTCATTATGTTGGCTAATCAAAGCCTGATTAGGCGTAGTAACTACTAGCTTGATCAAAAACTAAATTGAAATACTAAAATGTAATATTTTTAGTGGATGAGGAATGGGGAGAAAACGTAAATCAGTTTACAAAAGAAAATGAATGCTTCGAAGTATACAAAAAGCAAAAATAGCAGAAGTGGGTCAGATGAGGCAGAGGATGCATAGCGCAGCAAATACTGCTGCATTGAGGTACATGTTCACACTGACAACAAAAGAACATACTGAAAAATAAGCGACACATTAAACTAAAACAATGAAGTCAACTGAGAGACCAGCAATCCACGTGCGGCTTTTACACACGCTTTAATAAAAGAGAGCACAAAATGACTGTGTTAATGAGTTTGTCAGAGCGCTGTGCTTTGCTGGACAGCAAAGTTTATTGCAGAGGTATGTATTGGTGACTGTGCGACAGTACTGTCCATCAGCTAAAACACTGCCTAATGCCGACAATCTTAATCGTAAATATTTGGCAGAAAATGGTGATGCTTTAGTTGGTAAACTTATGGAATGCATTGATGGAAATGTCCAGTGTGATTTTTGATGCATCTCCCGATGGCTTGCACCAGCCAGTTCTGTCAATTTTCTTTTTATGATTTCAAGATGAATACACCTGGCTTGTTTTGTGCTGATGTCATGTTAATACCTCCTGTAGATACTATTTCTGTCAGCACAGCGATTTCCCAAACATTCGCAAAGTACCAGTACTTGAGAAAATGTGGCTTTGACTCGCACAGATTCTGCTTTATCATACATGTCAGGGACATTATTAATCAGAAACCAGAAATGCTAGCATCATATTCGACATGTAAAGTGTGTATACCGAGATTCTTCCCCCCCCCCCCCCCCCCTTGATTTTTACAGATGTTTCAGTTAAAAACTACTTTTTACCAATTTTTATCCCTATTTTAATATATGTAAAATAAAAACTTTAATAGAAAAAATAAGATAAATTTAAAAGATAAAAACCAAACATGTGGGACACTATATATTTATTTATTTATTTATTTATTTATTTATTTATTTCATATTCTGTCTTCAAGCAAATACCCTGTACAATATGCTGCAGGCTATAAAAGGCCACAGGAGATGTCTGATTTTCATTTAACTAAAGAGGATTGATATTTACAGTTCACTAACATTAAGAGTGACTCTACTAACTTGGTGTTATAAACCAAGCCGTCGGCAATCACGACTTATAACCTTTTTTCACTCTGGATTTTGCAGCGTTACAGGCTGACTATTTTTTGTTCCTTGTCATTTTGGGTGCTGAATGGTTTGAAAGGGTGGCGCCCCCCTGCCACAGCATTGTGTATGACATGCAAACTGCACTGCCGCTGTCCAGCACACTGCCACGTCGAAGACCCATCCCACCTCCCCTGTCACTGCATGCTTCTTGTTTAGCTCAGCGCCTTCATGTCACAAGAGCAAGACCTTGCAGAGATTGCCTTCCAACCTCTCTCTCTCTCTCTCTTTCTGTGTGTGTCTCTCTCTCGCTCTCTCTCTCTCTTCCACCCCACCCCTCTCTCACAAGGCTCAACAACAGGTCTCTCAGCTACACCCCCAGCCTCTCTCCCAGGCTCTTTGATGAACGTGAAAGCGTTGCAGAAATCACCTGGCCAGCAAAGGGAACGCAAGTCCTCTTCCTCCTCTTCTGAGGACCGCAATAAAATGGTAAGCCTGGTGTTTTCTTTGAGTGTGTCTTGTATATATGGACCTTTCCACACTGGACTGTACATGTTGAGTATTTTAAATATTTCTCCAAAACTAAACATTTCTCAACAAAATACTTCAGAGTGCCATTAAAGATATTTTTCTTTATTTCCTGCAAACTAGAAAAACGGTTTATCTGTTTTTTGGTTTTCTGAAACCCATTTCATGGACACTGTAGATGCCTGCCTATGTGCTGTGACCTTGGCATTGAAACAACCATTCACAATCTAAATGTCTCATTCTTATTCTTGAAGAAAAAAGAAATATATATATATATATATATATATATATATATATATATATATATATATATATATATATATATATATTAATTAATATATTATATGTGTGTATATAATCTTGCTGTTGCCTTTAAAAATAATAAAGACTGCATGTCTACAACATTTATTTAGCAGATTTATTTAGCAGATGCCTTTATCCAAGGCGACTTACAGAGACTAGGGTGTGTGAACTATGCATCAGCTGCAGAGTCACTTACAATTACGTCTCACCCGAAAGACGGAGCACAAGGAGGTTAAGTGACTTGCTCAGGGTCACACAATGAGTCAGTGGCTGAGATGGGATTTGAACCGGGGACCTCCTGGTTACAAGTCCTTTTTCTTTAACCACTGGACCATGTATGTGTATATGGAAAAGACTATGAAAGAAATGGCCTTCAGCTGTAAATGAAATAAATTTAAAACAAAATAGTACCAAAGGACAAATGAATGTCTTTTTCTCAAGGCATTACAGTCAGTGGGTGCGGGGGTATGCATGGCGGGTTTGTGTATGCCTGTATTCATGAATTCTTCATTCTGAGGATACCGGCTCCACTCAGAGCCCAGGTTCTCATGGTTTGTGCCGTACCTAATGGGTCCCATTTTCCTGTTCTCAGAAAACCCTGGGTCGGCGGGATTCCAGCGATGACTGGGAGATCCCCGAAGGACAAATCACTTTGGGTCAGAGGATCGGCTCGGGATCCTTTGGAACTGTCTACAAGGGGAAATGGCATGGTAGGGAATTGAAACCGTTAGAGGGGGCTGTGTTCACTGTGGTAACAGCTAAGACTTTTGACCTTGTGGTCTCTTTTAATGATCTTAACATTGGTGGGTCTTATATACAGCAGTGTGGAGTAGTGGTTAGGGCTCTGGACTCTTGACCGGAGGGTTGTGGGTTCAATCCCCAGTGGGGGACACTGCTGTTGTACCCTTGAGCAAGGTACTTTACCTAGATTGCTCCAGTAAAAACCCAACTGTATAAATGGGTAATTGTATGTAAAAATAATGTGATATCTGTATAAAGTGAAATAATGTATAATCTTGTAACAATTGTAAGTCGCCTTGGATAAGGGCGTCTGCTAAGAAATAAATAATAATAATAATAATATACTGGCATCCTAAAATGAATGTAGATACTGAGATTTGTAACATTATTATTATTATTATTATTATTATTATTATTATTATTATTATTATTATTAATAATAATGGACTTTTTTTTCTCTAGGTGATGTTGCCGTGAAGATGTTGAATGTTACTGCTCCCACTCCTCAACAGTTGCAGGCTTTTAAAAATGAAGTTGGAGTACTAAGGTAAAGGTGGCTTTTTTCAAGACAATATGCTTATAATGTGTTTGTGAAAGAAAGCGCAGATTTATTACTAAGCCGATGAACACTTTATTTAATTTACTTTTTTCATGAATTGTTGAAAGTAGCATTTTCACTGCTCTTCCACTGATTCCCCTTCTCCCTCTCTAAGCAGCTTTTTGTTCAACTTTCTGCTCAAAATCCTAAACAAATTGTGAGCAAAGTCATGTAGGTGTTTGAATCAACCATGCTGTTAATGGTTTAGTTACACAAATACACCCTCCACACAGGTCCTAAAGTAGTTTGTTTAATTATACCTACAATACTATAATTAAGTGGAATGGTCCTTAGAAACAGAGTTGTCCAATCATATCTTGGACCTTCAGTATTACAGCACTCGTCAGGTGACTCAACGAGCATGTTGCTCACCCATAACTATAAATACACTCAATGGTATGGTATGTGGTAATACTAATATAAACTTCCAACCAGAAGTCTCTCACAATGTATTAAATGATTTTTAGTTTTACTAGGTGTTTTACTATAGTGTTTTATAGTTATATGTGATATAAATAACATAAACAAATAAATAAGGAGATACCACATCTTCGAAGAAAACAAAAAAAAGTTGTGGCACCTCCCCTTGTGGATGTATAATTAGCTTGGGAGTAGAGGACTTCACGGGTCGGGTTCGATTTTGTTTATTCAGTAATACACAAACTGTCTAACTATTAAAGAGGCTCTCTTTGGTACTAAAAATCATTGTTTATAATTCCTGTTGCCTGGACTGGCTTCCCCCAGTAGCACATGCCATGGCTTGCAGAGCGCAGCAGCAGACACGTGACCCATATCCAAGGGGTTTCTTTTAGATCATTCTTAAAAGTCGGAGTAATGCATTTGTTTATGAAGGACATGAAGGAAACTTACAAAAAACTAATTCCATGAACAAAAGCTCACATAAAAATGCAAGTCTGCGGTGTGGGAATCATCTGTTGTTATTGTGGACAAAGAAGGAAAACAGGTTTTGCAAAACACAAATTTTACATCTCAATTCCATTTGCTCTTGTGTTTAGTTTGTAATACAGTCACGCATTTACAAGATTGTACTTCAGTTCATTTGATTTTCAGATAATGTATTTATCTTTGTATCGTTTACACAAACATATTATATATTTAATTTTACAGTTCTTGTAGGTTCATGATGGAATAAACACAGTCTGTAGTTCAGCCAGATTTCCAGGTTGACTCGAAAAAAACACTGCTTTACTGTATCTAGTCAGTGTATATACTAAGCTGAGGAAAGGAAAAATGTTCCACTGTTTTTTCGGGCCGGGTCGGATCCAGGTCTAATTACATCGAGTCGAGTAAATAATTGTCAGTTCGTGGTCGGTTTGTGTTGATTAATTTGGACCTGTGAAGACCTCTACTTGGGAGCGCTTGGAATTAGAGATGATTTTTGATTGATTAATTGACTGAGTGACTGATTGGATTGGATGTGATTTATTATTATTATATTAAAGTGAAATGATCTGTTTCTGCATCAGGCAGTTAATGTTTTGTTTATTCCCATTTCCACCTTCAGAAAAACACGGCATGTCAACATCCTGCTCTTCATGGGCTACACCACCAAGCCCCAGCTGGCTATTGTAACGCAATGGTGTGAGGGCTCCAGCCTCTACCACCACCTTCACATCATTGAGACCAAGTTTGAGATGATTAAACTCATTGACATTGCACGGCAGACAGCACAAGGAATGGAGTGAGTAACTCAGTGTGTGCGTGCATGTCTTTTAAGTTCAGCATAAAGGCTAAACATCAATCATATACCCAATCAGTCATCCAAAAATAAACATGAACAATAATTAGTAAAGAAAGTCTTGATCATAAGTAGTGACACCCAGGACCCAGGTAGGAGTGCCAGTGTGAAAGGGGCTCTAGATTGGATTAGGGACAGGAGATGGGTTGGGACCAAGAACCTTGATATGTCCTCCCTAGTGTTAAAACATTGAATCAAGATCAACATTTACTGCATGCTACTCAGAAAGAATGATATTGAAATGAATATAGGTTGTTAGTTTTGTTAGGCAACACCTAATCTTGAGTATCTTTCTTCACAGCTATTTGCACGCAAAATCCATCATCCACAGAGACCTCAAGAGCAACAGTATCCTTCCCAGCAGGTTTGATAGTGAAGGCAGCAGAAGCTGAACGTTTACAGTATTGCAGGACAAAAGGGGTGGGGGGGGGGCTATCTGAATCAATTTGACATGGCTTTTAAAATTGCCTGTGCTCTATGTTGAGAACCACCCTTCAATGTTGTATGGACATTTCTGTTGCGTCTGGAAGGTTAGTGTACCTGTACTTATTCAGTCATACCATTCTATGTCACAAGCAGCTGAAGTACAGAAAATTGAATGTGTACATTTAGTGCGTTCCCATCATCGGTATATCAAAATATGCAATTTCATTTAAGACAATCTAGTTTACATATGTATTGGCCCATGTTAAATATGTCTGCTTTGTATTATATTTAGCATGCCTTGTCAGGGCTATTCTCAAATAACTGTCTCAGCACACCAGATAGAACCCAGGAGTGATAGCTGTCCTATTCAGTACAGAGGCAGTACTCTTTTCAGTTTTTGTCTGAAAATGTACACAGCTGTAGTCTATGATTTTCCACAGTTAAGTTCCATTACCATTGTTGCCCTTATGTTCCCGGGGATGCCTTTTTTTTTTTTTATTCTCACACACAAAAAACATTTCTACTTAATTCAAGATTTCCCCAGTCTGCTTGTTCAGTGACAATGGGGAGTAAACAGAAATCTTATGTATGGTAAAAAAATAAAATAAATAATAATAATAATAATAAATAGCAAAACCACCCCAGTTGCCTGACACTTCAGCAAAAGTTAAATGCAATTAAAAAACATAAAGAAATCCCCTCAATGACCTGCTGCTCAGATATTTTCCTACATGAAGACCTGACGGTGAAGATTGGTGATTTTGGGCTGGCGACGGTGAAATCACGGTGGAGTGGCTCTCACCAGTTCGAGCAGCTCTCTGGATCTATCCTTTGGATGGTGAGTGTGTGGCAGGACCTGGTTTCCATGTGGACCCAATACAATTGGATATGAATAGCTGTTCTATACCACCTACTAATCATGGGGCCACAAATTTGGTCATGTGTCTCCATGTTTTTGTTTTTTTTCTGCATACAGATTTAAAAATTTGGACTGAATGGGATATCTTTCTGCAACCAGTGGTCCTTCAGTGTTACAGAACCCCCTTACAAGAAACTCATTTGCTGTATTCTGTGTTGTACATATTGCAGCAATATATATTTTTCAACATAATCCAAATTGTTTTGATGTTAGGTAAATTAACCAGGGTATTAAACTTTTTTCAGGAACATTCGCCAGGAGAAAAATATTAATCTCAGTCATCTGAGTTCATGCTCACGCTCCCTCCTGCAAAAATATTTTTTCTCCTTGCAAATGCTCAGAAGTTTTCCCAGTTGATTTTTAACCCATGATGTGTGATTTAAAAATAATAATAATAATAATAATTTCAAGTCATCAATATGTTTAAAAATATAATCCTGCAATACAGACAACACTGGACAAAAAAAAAGATTAGGAAATGCTTTTCTTGTAAGCACTGCAGGGTGTTCTGTAACACTAAGAATAAATTGCTGCAGTTTTTTCCTCCCAAGTTAAAGAGTAAATTTGGTGCAGTTTTTGCTGAGAGAGTAATCTGAGAATATCATACCTGAAAGGGATGTGGTGGAGGCACTCATGTAGGTATAAACATAGGGTTCACCTAATATTTGAGCTATATCTTGAGAACAGCTCATTCATTTGTGATTTTTAAATTTGATTTGGATCGCTTCTTAAGAGTATCAAAATCTAGGTCATAGTGACCTGTTTTTGCTTGAGTTATGCCTTCTGATTTAACAAAGGCTATATCTTTAGGGCAGCTTGTCCGAAATTGACAACACATTTTTACAAGTTCATTTTTCTCAAGGTGCTTTTGTGCATGCTGTGGGTGTAGGTCAGGGTGTCAATACTGCAGTCCTATTTGTATGAGTAGTATTACTGCAATGACAGTTCTGTGTTCGTTGCAGAGTAGGTAATGTATTACAAAGCATTTTTATTATTAATAACTAAGCATTTTAAGTGTGTTTTTTAAAATTATTACATATAAAACTAGGATAATTTAGAATGGTTAAAAAAAACTACTTTAGATAATCATTATTTTTTCATGTTCTTTTTATTTGAAGATTAAGTACTGTTGTTTTTTCATAGGTTTCATATTTCCCAAGTCATTCAGAGTGCTTCTTATGCAAATATTCCATTTAACTTAAATGTACTTGCCAGATTCACTTTTAAAACAGGCTAGATCAGCAAAGTGTCAAAACCACTCAGAATAATTGAAAACGTAATTAAAAGGTAAGGTGACGGTAAAAAAAAAAAAAAAAAAACAATTTTTTTTCTTTGTGCTTCCAGGCACCAGAAGTCATCCGCATGCAGGATAAGAATCCGTACAGCTTTCAGTCTGATGTGTATGCCTTCGGTATTGTGCTGTATGAGTTAATGTCAGGACAGCTCCCCTACTCCAACATCAACAATCGGGATCAGGTGAGCTAGCTGGGTGTGTGCAACATAAATTGCCATTTAGTAGTAGCTTCTAATAAAGCTGTATAGAAATTGTGGGGATGCTGGTTCCTTCATTTTAATTAAATATTATAATTGAGTATTTTAAAGTTATGGAAGAATGTCTGGCTAATTCAGTCTTTATCAAAGTCCATCAGATCTTATTGACCATTGTGCTGCAGAATGCAAGGCTGGCATACCATTAGTGAGAGGGTGGGGGAGGTGTTCCCTCCATTTGTCACCATGTGTGGGGATGACATGGACATAATTAATTGAGATAAGCTATTGATCCACTTGAGCTGGAATGACCCATCACAAATTAATCAGCCGTCGGGGACAGGGAAAAAATGTGCTACACATTACTTTTTTGTCCAGCTCATGTGCCTTATATATACAGCTCCTTGTAAATGAAGCAAGGGCCTACATAGATACATTATGTACAGCTGCAGGGTAATTCTTTTTTTGATTTATTTATTTATTATTCTGGAACTCTAATTTAGTGTTGCAGAACCCACTGCAATGTTCACAAACACATTACTTTATCTTTGCTGTATCCCATGTTGTCCATATCGCAGCAATATATTTTTCAACATGATTCAGATTTTTATTCACACAGCATAGGTTAATCAATTGGAGAATTTTTTTTTTTCCTTTTGCTCAGGAACATCTGCCAGGAGAAAGAGTAAATGTCTTCTAAACATTGCCATATATCCAGATCCTGCTTCCTCCTGTAACAAAGCTGGTGCACTGATTGAAATGAATGCTGTATTGTGGTAACAGAAAATCAGCATTGTCACAAGAGGGAGCATGATCTGGATACACTGTGAAATTCTCTTTCTCTTGGCAAACGCTCCAAAGTAAATGCTGAGAAATGTATTCCACAGATGATGTATGATACTTAAGAGAGTCAGCAATATGTTTAAAAATGTGTTGCGGATTACATGGGACACAGAAAAGGTAACATATAGTGTGTCTTGTAAACAATGCAGGGTGGTCTGTAACATTTGAAGTATCTAAAACTTTAGTAAGGGAGAGTTAAATGTCTGCTGTGGATTAAAGAAATGCTTCTTGTCGTTTTGCAGATCATTTTCATGGTAGGCCGGGGGTACCTCTCCGCAGACCTGAGTAAAGTGCGCAGTAACTGTCCCAAGGCAATGAAGAGACTAATGGCAGACTGCTTAAAGAAAAAACGAGAGGAGAGGCCACTGTTTCCACAGGTAACACATTGAAGTCATCCTCTTATACTTTTCAATTTTCTCCATCCCGCAACTCTGTGCAATAACTGAAGATTTTAACACCTAGTTTATTACACTGTTCCATGCGCACCATGAAACCAGTCTGTAGAATCTCATCTCGCCTCTGCTCGCCTGGTGTTCTCTCTGCCTCGCTTCTCCCATGCTACTCCACTGCTCTGCTCACTCCACTGGCTCCCGATCACCGCTCGCATCCAGTTCAAGACTCTTGTACTTGCCTACTGATGCCTTGACCAGACTGCACCCAGCTACCTCCAGACCCTCATCTCTCCCTACACCCCCAGCCGACCTCTCCGCTCCTCTTGCACTAGAAGACTGGCTGTACCTCTGCTATGCTCCCCTGCCTCCAGAGCCCGCTCCTTCTACACCCTCGCCTCGCAGTGGTGGAACGACCTTCCTATGGATGTCAGGACTGCCCAGTCCCTGACCACCTTCCATCGCCTCCTCAAGACACACCTCTTCAGACAACACCTGTAAAACTCAACTCTTCCCTTCTGGACAATATAGCACTCTGCCTTTAATGCACTTGCACTTTAACTTGCACTTATCTGCTGCATATTTTACTGTATTTAATCCTGCACTTAACCCAATCTGTAGTATCTTGTATTTCACTTGCACTCGTATCTAACCATGATGTAATTATCAACACTTATCTGCTCTTGAACTGCCCCGATATCAAATCATACTGTGTTTTGTATTTGCTCTTATTAGTACTGAAGTCATTGTATTTTGTGTCTTGCTTTTAATTGTACTGTAATTCTTGATATGTATTTTTTGTATACAACTGTAAGTTGCCTTGGGTAAGGGCATCTGCTAAGAAATACATTTTATATATATATATATATATATATAATATATATATATATATATATATATATATATATATATATATATAATATATAATTTCAATGACTGCATACTTCAATAAGGAGTCCCAATTTAAGCCAGTTTGATCTTGGTCTTTCAAGTAGGTTCCAGTGGCACATTGTATTGGGGCAATAATTAAGAACCAGAATAAAATATAAACAAATAAAAAAATTACATTTTAGTACTTGTGCTGTGAACCAAATAGGCTGCATGGATGTGTGATAATATGCTTTGTTTTTCTGTGTGTTCATAGCTACTGGCCTCCATAGAACTGCTGGCTCGCTCCTTACCTAAAATCCATCGCAGCGCATCTGAGCCGTCACTGAACCGGGCTGGGTTCCAAACAGAGGACTTCAGCCTGTATGCCTGCGCCTCCCCCAAAACACCCATCCAGGGAGGGGGCTATGGTGAGTTCACACCTTGGTGCAAACCTCTAGATGCAAAGTAAATAAAGCCGGCTGCTCCTTACGCTTTAGGTCATATGGTCTTGTTGCTGCTAGGTCATTGGAGTGAAATTGACCTAAAGCACAGAAATTGGTTAGGTACCAGGAAGTAGCGTTATATTTGGCGTATCCCGAAAACAAGCAAGTACCCAACTGATCTACAGGTAGTGGACATCCTTAAGCAGGGTGCTGCAGTAGATGTGAACACCGTGTAACAATTTTTTTTTTTTTTTTGTTCCTGGGTAGTAAGTTTTATTTCCTAATTGCTTATGCCTCAGAAATATAGAAAATGGCTGCTATTCCCCACAAACTTTGCTTTTGTGACCAGGACAGTGATATTTTGAAATTTACCTATTTTCCAGAACATTCCAGATAGATTCAGTGCTGAGTAAACTTGGAGTAACTTCTAGAACTTTCTAGAACTTTCCAGTAATATAAATAGTAGTATAAATACAGGGGCCTTAAGCCCACCAGTTCAGTTTAGTTCCAGCTGCCTAAGTGGATACATATCTGCATTTTTCTGAGATGGCATCAAGAGGCTGCAAGCATCCGGCAGACGCATTTTGCTATGTCTGCGGCCAATTTATCAAGACAAGAGCGAAAAATTACTCCGTGGAAGCATCTGCTAAGATGTGTGAAGCCTACACGGCATATTTCGGCATGCCTGTCGGGGATCAAGACAAACCCTGGGCACCTCATTTCACCTGCGAGCACTGCAAAAAAACTCTGGAAGGTAAGATGGACAATTGTTGCTCGGAATTTTATGTTATAAAATTTGTTAATTTTTAAAATTGTAAAAATGTTTAATTTTAAAATGTTTTACAATTTTCAATGTTATTGAAAAAATATATCATATATGAAAAATGTTGCGAGAATCTCTTCCACATTAGTCATGGGTGAAATAAATGTATTTTTGTAGGATGGTACAGAGGGGAAAAGAGAGCCATGAAGTTCGCTATCCCAAGAATTTGGCGGGAACCCACTGACCACTCAAGCAACTGCTACTTCTGCATGGTGGACCCTTCCAAGCGGACCGAGTTCTCTGTGGGGAGGAATAACGTCAAGTGGGAGCCACTGGTGGACCCCCGGAAGGTGCTGATGCCACCACTGCACATCAAATTGGGCCTTATGAAACAATTCGTCAGAGCTCTAGATAAGGAGTCGGCAGCCTTCAAGTACCTTCAAGACTTCTTCCCTAAGCTGTCTGAGGCAAAGGTCAAAGCCGGTGTCTTCGTCGGACCACAGATAAAGAAGATCCTGGAGTGCAATGAATTCCCCAAGAAGCTCACTAGTAAGGAGAAAGCGGCTTGGAACAGCTTTGTCGCAGTGGTTCGGGGCTTCCTGGGCAATCACAAGGCCGAAAACTATGTGGAGCTGGTTGAGACTCTGGTGAAGAACTACGGCACAATGGGCTGTAGGATGTCCCTCAAAGTCCATATCCTTGATGCTCATCTTGATAAATTCAAGGAGAACATGGGAGCGTACTCGGAGGAGCAAGGCGAGCGCTTCCACCAGGATATACTGGACTTTGAACACCGCTACCAAGGACAGTATAACAAGAACACGATGGGAGACTACATTTGGGGGCTGATTCGTGAAAGTGATTTACAGTATAATCGTAAATCTCGAAAAACTACTCACTTCTAAATCTTTTGTAGTCATTTTTGCATTACTTTAGTATAAATACATGTTAATTTGGATTCATATGTTGTTTTTTTCTGACTTTATGTGAACGAAAAGACACAAATTCGCCCGTTTTCTCATTGGAAATAGGTACATTTCAAAATATCACTGTCCTGGTCACAAAAGCAAAGCTTGTGGGGAATAATAGCCATTTTCTATACTTTTGAGGCATAAGCAATTAGGAAATAACACTTCCTACCCAGGAACAAAAATTGTGTTACATAGTGAAATCATTGGTTTGGTTGCCTATAATTATGGCTAGCATGGCTGCAAGAGGAGACCTCAGTGACTTTGAAAGAGGGGTGATTGTTGGGGCGCGTTTGGCAGGAGCTTCAGTGACCAAGACAGCTCAACTTGCTGATGTTTCACGAGCAACGGTGTCTAAGGTGATGTCGGTATGGAACTCTGAGGGAAAGACATCATCAGCAAAGGGCAACAGTGGGCGGAAGCGCATACTCCAGGATCGTGATATCAGTGCATTAATTCGAAGTGCAAGGCAAAACAGGCGAGCAACTGCAGATCAATTGACTGCAAATTTCAACCTGGGGCGCGAGCAGCCAGTTTCATCAAAAACGGTCAGCCGAGAACTCCACAGAGCGGGATACCATAGTGGCCCAACACCCTATTAAGTGACTTTACATTGGTGTTTCCATTTTTTTTATCCATAAGAAATGAGGAGCAGTGATTGATAAGTGTTAATATTGTAAAACCTTGGTTGTGATTCTGAAATTAAACAAAATTGAAATACAGCTTAAATATGGACTATACTTTCTCTGCCCTTTCCTGTAAATCATTAGGCTACACTGATTTACTGTTTTTCAGCCTTCAGACAACAAGCACTTACCACAGCATATTAGTCATCAGCTCTAACTATTGATGTTGTTGTAACTATGGCTTTAAAATGTTTCTACACTAATCAGCTTCAATATTGTTTTCACTCTGTGCTCCACTATGTGACCTGCACATCACAAGAGGAGCAATGTTGCAAACAATGTATTAGTGAAGGGCCCTTGTACATTAAAATAACATTACTGTCAACATAGCCAAACTGTAAAATAGCCAAATATGTGAATTATTGATTTGTCAAATATCGAAGGAATACTGTATATCTTGTGATTTGATGAAACAATTGAGATGATCCTTGGTAAGGATGTGTAGCGTACATACTGTGGATATAGGGCTACTTTTTCATTGTGTGGTGTTTATATCCTTGTATGAATATCATAGTCATACAGTGGCAGCCATTTACAAGTTGCAACTGTTAAGGCTTCAGTGTATCCAGCAGGTGGTGTGAATCCACTGTTTAATGTTTTTGAATGGCAAAGCTCAGATAACCAGCTGTTTTGGCTTGATTTATTACAAAAGTACAATCCACCCTCTCAGGTCAGTTAATACATCATTTGATATTTGTTTTTCACATGAATATTGCAACTAATACAGTAGATTTGCATAAATAATTGAACTGCTTCTGCTTAAACACTACCTTCGCAAAGATTAATTTTCTTTTTTTTTTTTTACATTGTCCTTATATGAAGTTTCCAATCCTTCTGAGTGGTTCTTATTAATTACTCAATGTGTTCTGCATTAAAAAAAATGGGGACTCCTATGTGCAAATTGTGCTACATTAATCTATCTGTCTGTCACACTACATGGTGAACACGATAATGTTATCATACACTCTTCATCTGATGTTTCGGATTGCATTATATTGGCTATAATCTAATTTTATTCAAATATTTTTAAACAAGTACGTAGTTTGTGATTATTACATGATTATGAGGAACCTCTGTATGAGCATGCACTGGTTTACTTCTTGATTTAGACTGTGCTAAGGTGGCTCAGAATCTTCTCACTTGTAACATACGAATGGCTACCACTGTACCTGCTCTGTGCTGGTCTAATCTAAATGTTTTTTGTGTTTTTTTCTTCTCAGGAGAGTTTGCAGCCTTCAAGTAGCAGAGCAGATTCCGCCATTACATCCCTTGTCACTTTTTAAAGTCTTGTGTTCCTACAGTGGGTTCATCCATTTAAAATTAATTCCAAGAATGTGCTGTTCTCTTCCTCTCAACCTGAAGAAGAACCCTGCTGGAACAGCAAACAAGAACCAAAAACTTTCTGAAGAGAAATCACAATTTAAAAACAAAACAAAAAAAGAAATAAAATGAAATCAACAACAAAAAAAAAACAATCAAACAAGTGAATCGGTGGAAGAAGCCCGTTTGGAGCCAGACATTTGTGCTTGCCGGTTTCCCGTCAGAAAATCTGAAAAAAATGGTGGAGAGACTAAGGCACTGAAGGAGTGAAAGAAAGACTGAAAGGTGTTTGGACCACAGCTGTTTGAGAGGAGCTGCCTCCCTTTTGGGGGTGCATGGTGGCAAAGCAGGGTTTTGTTCTTGGATCCGCAATTTGGCGTTTGGCAGCGATAGAAGATGGAGCCAAACGCTGGCTGCTGAATGGACGGAATAGGTCGACCGGCCTGCATCGTATCCAATCCCTGCATTGGTTGTTCGCAGAGTGGGGATCTGTTTTCGAGAATGATTTCTTTAGGGGTGGGGGTGGTGAGGGGTGTTGGTTTGCTTGTCTTTTATTTGTTTTGAGGAGAGATGATCCCTAAAGACTTTTTCACTTGAGAAAATAAATTCCTGAATCCTGTAAGAGGAGGGAAAATCAAATAATAATACCAGTCCATTCCACAATAGTTACATTTGAGTAATAGAATTAGCAAGTTCTCAGGGTTTACCCTGTGCTAGGCAAGCACACTATGGATCATTTCCAGACTTTCAACCTCATTTTTAGGCCCTCCTAAAAAGTAGGCTATCACATCCTCCCATCCTACCTATTTTCAAATGGGCTTGTGCTGCCATCCTTCACCCACATTGGCATGTGCACTGGAAGTGGACCGAGCAAGCTCCCATTCATTGTGGTGGTTGTGCTTTTTTTTGTTTTAAATGTGGCTAATTTAACATTCCAAGATAGATATTATTATTATTATTATTATTATTATTTATTGCTATTATTTCTGGACAGGCAGGCCTGTAAAGCCGGAATTATTTATCTGACAGTTTCTATTTTTTTAATTTTTATTTATTTTTTTAACTATGTACATGTCAACTAGGTAAGGCATGTCGGTTAACTTTTCAGTTGGGAGTGAAGGATGGATAAGGAGGGTGCTTGTTCTTGTATATTATGGCAGGGTGCTGCAGTAGATGTGAAAATCATTGGTTTGTTTACTCCAAGAGTAATGCAATCTACAAGGAATTCAGTCTGTGGAATGGAGGAGAAGCTTGCATTCCTTGTTGTGTTCTCCCCTTGATTATCTGCATCCCTCTACTATTAGAGAGAGAAAAAGCGAGAGCCCACAGTATTTTACAACCCCTCCTTCGCTTCCAGTCTTGCTCCAGTACATGGCAGTGTAAGCCATTTTTTTATAGCCAGCTGTTTATAAGTTAACCTGAGAAAGGTCTGGTCTTTTTTGCTGCTCACGTAGCTTAAAACCAGAAAATAATCTTTCTGTAAAAGAAAATGGCAGGCTTGGCCTTTTGACTGAAAGCATTCCCCATTGTGTTCTGGGCTGTGGGGATGGGTGTCTGTTTGTTTTGAATGAATATTGTGTTCTGGGCTGTGGGGATGGGTGTCTGTTTGTTTTGAATGAATGCATTCCCCATTGTGTTCTGGGCTGTGGGGATGGGTGTCTCTTTGTTTTGAATGAATGTTGTGTTCTGGGCTGTGGGGATGGGTGTCTCTTTTGAATGAATATTGTGTTCTGGGCTGTGGGGATGGGTGTCTCTTTGTTTTGAATGAATATTGTGTTCTGGGCTGTGGGGATGGGTGTCTCTTTTGAATGAATATTGTGTTCTGGGTTGTGGGGATGGGTGTCTTTATTTTGAATGAATATTGTGTTCTGGGCTGTGGGGATGGGTGTCTCTTTGTTTTGAATGAATATTGTGTTCTGGGTTGTGGGGATGGGTGTCTCTTTGTTTTGAATGAATATTGTGTTCTGGGCTGTGGGGATGGGTGTCTCTTTGTTTTGAATGAATATTGTGTTCTGGGTTGTGGGGATGGGTGTCTCTTTTGAATGAATGTTGTGTGGATGGGTGTCTCTTTTGAATGAATATTGTGTTCTGGGTTGTGGGGATGGGTGTCTCTTTGTTTTGAATGAATATTGTGTTGTGGGGATGGGTGTCTTTGTTTTGAATGAATATTGTGTTCTGGGTTGTGTGGATGGGTGTCTCTTTGTTTTGAATGAAGGCATTCCCCATCATGTTCTGGACTGTGGGGATGGGTGTCTTTCTTTTTTGGAGAGGGGAGTAGGTCTTTGTTAGGAGGGGGTGAGGGGAATAAGGTTGCTGATTTGAAAAAATAAACTACTCCCTTTTTGTAAGATATTACAAATACTGAAATGTGTACATTTTGAAGGGAATGTATTTAGTTTATTTCAAAGATGAGGGACTGACAGTACTTTTTAATGAGGTCCTCTGGTTGTCTGTTCACTCACTGCACAGGTGTCTTTAGGAAATGGCAGCACTAGAGACTGAAGCCCTTTATCTATCTATCCACAGTGAAAGTACAGCACAACATAGGATAAATTGCTTGTGGAAAATGAGTGATTGAAGCCCCTTGTCAATTTAGAATAAGTTTACCACAAACTAGACCAGACCATCTCCCATGAAGACAGATTTGAACATTGGTCTCCTGTAGTAAGCTTGAGTTTAGACCACATACCTCCTAATAAAATAATACATGGTAGTGATACCAAGTGATAAGTACAAGTGATGCGGGTGGACACTGGCAATAGGTTTGCCAAGACAGCATTGCTTCATATTGAGTTTACAAAAGGATGAAATTGTTCTAGATTGTTCCTCAATGATTACAGTCTCTAATTCATTCATAGAAGATGGGTAGCAAACGGTGAGGGGTGGTAAGTTTATGACTTAACTAAATAAAATAGACATGTCTGATCATTGCAGCACAAGACAAATACTAATTGTACACAATTAAAGTTGTGTCAAATAATTAAGGTTTTTTTGAGAAAGCTGCAACTAATATTTTTGTTGCCACTGTGTCTGCGTATATTTTAGATTTCAATATATCATATTTCCCATTGCTCCAACCCATGTCTCCCAGCTGTAAGGGAGTTAAACACAGGGAGCTTTGGCATCAGTTAGAGCTATATAGCAGCCTTGTATCAGAATGCCTTAAAATTAGAGATCAGAGGTAAGCGGCCTTATCAGAGAAAGCATTAGGACAGAGAGGGGGAAGTGTGCTGTAGGCTTATATCAGCGAGTGCTAGAGCAGAGAATATGGTTGTGGGATGTAGAGTAGTCGCTTCATATCAGAGACTGTGTGGGACCAGCAAGCTTGATTTGAGGATGGCTTGTATTATGTTTAGGGTGTTGTTAATGCAGAGGGCAGAACATATACTGTGCCCCCGCCCCCTACCCCCCAATAATAATAGGGCGTAACAACATACTTTATGCTCAGGTTTTATGAAAAAACATGCTCGTAGAGAATGCTGTCAGTTGCTAAAGGCAGAAAACTGAAACTAAGCGTGAAGGGAGGGTGAAATCAACTGAAAGGACAACAGTATATCATGTGGAGAAAGGCTATACCATATGCACACTTGCACCTACATTGTTGGTTTTCGTCCGAAACTTGATTGGAGAGCTATCAAACTGTTACTGTTGTTTTCAGGAAGTCTTAATTTGTTTCGCTATCACAATATATTCTTGGTAGCACTCAAGCAATGTAGAATCAAGTACCAACTTTGCAATCCTGTTGGCAAAGCTTCATCAGCTGTTTATTCTCGGCGAATTCTAATCCAGAGATTCCATTGTTTAATTTTTGGAATCAGTTCAGTTCCTCCAGTTAATACTGTCCTGTGTATTGCAGATTCCTTTTAAAATGCTTGTTTTGTAATCCATTCCACTTTAGATGCAGGTTCCACTCCAGTCATTCCAATATAGCCAGACACTGTCTGTTCCGTCCACTCTGCTTCTCATTATAGGTAACTCAAACTTAATCCATTCTGCTGGTGCTTCTTTTGCAGTTCTACATTTAATGTGCATTCTATAACCGCAGCCTGTTTTAGAATAAAATACCCAGTTTGGAAATAGCTGTTTTAACAGACAAGATACCTTCATGTATACCACTAAGCAGCAGTTAGGTCAGCAACTTAAAACTGAGTGGAGTTTTTGAATTAAAAAAAAAAAAAGACAAGACAAGTGGGCTTTAATTATGTGTAATCTTTTGGTTGACTATTAAATAGCGTAAAGTATCAAGTGCATCATTTGGAGCAACCAATGTTTTGTTTTAGTTGAACAAGCAGTAAAAATGCTCATTTGCGAAAAAAGTTTATCAAATTCTCATTTGGAGCATACATGTGTAAAAACTATTTTTATTCAAACTACAAGACCGGGTCTAAGGGGGTCTAATTTCTCCTGTTTAAACTAAAGAGATGGGTTAAAAAAAAAAAACCTGGCGGCCAGGTATCCTTTCAGATAATTTGAAGACCTTGCATTAAAAAGACCCCATACCCCAGGAGATCTGTTGTGTACGGTAGGTATCCTGCTTTCACAGCCTCTTGTTGTATTGTAAACTATGAACACTTCAATTAACCCGTGTCACAAAAAGGAATTGAATCTGGTTAGGGTACTTTTAACAAAAAGGTTTCTGGTTTAATTTAATTTAATTTGATTTAATTTAAACTATACTTAAGTCTATACTCTTAAAGTTCTGGAGTGTGCATATGAAAGACACTTGTCTTATAACTATTCCTGGAAATATGTTGCTTTGCTTATGTCAGGGGGTTGATAAGCAAACAAGGCAATAAAGACAAGCAAGGCATCTCTGAAAACAGTTATATTGTTACAAATGGGTTGCTCATTGTTTAGTTAGTGTACCGTACATTGAAACTAATGAATGATTGATAGAAATAAGAAGTTTATTTTGAAAGTTGAAGTAAATCCATGTGAGCTACCAAATGTATATGTGACAAAGTGGTTACTGCTGGGCAATAGCATTTTTAAGTAAATACTTTTCATTTCTAGGTCAGCATCACCAGCACTGCAAGTTTAAGGTCTTAAAAGTATAGTAACGTTTACAATTCTTTTTCCTACCATGAATAGACTTCTGTGCTGTTTTCACTGCCACGCCGATTTATTGTTTAGTTGATCTTTTCATTTCTTAATTTAAGGAATATTTTTTGAGGTACTAAAGAGAAGCCCTCACTTCCAAGTCAGTCCGTAGGTATTCAGGCCTCCCTCAGTGTGTGTGCTGTGTGCTCTGCCTAGCAGTGAAAACACAGGGAATCTTAATAGTTACAGATCAACATGGAGGAGAGGGCTAGTCTATAGTATTGAAACCTCTGAGACTTTTGAAAGTGAAGAAGTTGAATTGGACATGAGAAGTTCTACTACACAATAATGAAGGGAGTATTGAAAATCTCATTGAAGCAAATGGGGAAAATATACACTATATACTTTTAACAGACTTGCAGTTGAAGAAATGGGATACAGTAGTTCACCCCCTGTGAACGTGGGTGTACCTTGTAATAGCATCAAGGAGATTTAAAAAAAGAAAAAAAAATGTGACTGTTTTATGTGCTGTATTTATTTTATATAGTTTATTTTTAAAGAGAAGAATGTTACAGAGGTATATGTTTTACGTTTGTGTTCCAGTTTGTGATGGACAAACTTCATTTGGATGTCTCTTGCTTTGTACAGCTATCTCACTTTTTTGTAACTATCCTATCCCCCACTCTCTTTTCTATTCCCATTCCAGTTTTGTTGTATGTGTCCCCGCCTCCTGCCTTTCTTCAGCCCATGTCTTTGGGGGAGTTTCGTTTCACTTGTTGTAAATTTGTACAATGGAAATATTGTCAGTTTGCTAGAAAGCATGGAGACAAAAAAAAAATAGAAAATGAAAAACAAATAAATAAAAAACACATTTTGATAGATGACATTCTGAAAAAAAGATTTATTTCTGTGTAAAAATATTTAAAAGGCTGTATTATATTAAATGCAGAAAGGTAAATGTATTTGTTGTGAATATGAGATACTGCTATTAAAGAAGTGCATGGAAACACTGGCACGTCTGTACGATTGATTGATTGATTTGATTTTTTTATTTCTTGATTTTGGAATCTGTAGCACTCATTTTTTAGTCAGGACAACTTGAGATTTAAAACAGTATTTTTAATCGAGCATAAATACCAGTAATATAAGCATCTATCGCAGCATTTTGACTTGCTTGGTTTTTGCGCTTGGCATGGATTGACGTCTTTCAGACAGAGCTGAGAAATAGGCAGAGAGGCATTTCAACTAACCCACCTGGCGAGGTGGAGGCTGGGGAGGAGGTAAACCCAAAGCACTGACTAAAGAGGGAGGTTTACATTTACCTGACTTCATTACTAAGGGCAGCTGATACTACTTCAAGTTTGACATAAATGTGGGAATTACCTCCTTAGTCCAGCGACTGCTCGACTTTTGGTCATATTTGCAGGTATATTTAGAATTTCCTAACTCAGATTCCGCCAAACTTTTATATATGTGTATTATATTGTCCTGTAAACTAAAAATGTCAGAGACTGAATTTATTCTACGCATAAAAGACCAGTGTACTGATTTGCTGACCATGTTCATTTTAAATGATCAACTTTAAAAACTATTCTAGAACCTTGTACTGCACACACTCATTTTTAACATGGCTATTTTAACAGAATTTATCGTACTTAAAGCACTGACAAGGCCTGGGTAAGATTGTCAATTGATCATCCTCATAACTGTCAAAAAAGAAAATCCATGTGAAATTGGGTTTTTGGGTCCTTAATACATATTCATTAAAAGATGTCCTGGTTACAAGTTAATGAAATATTTAACTGAGAATTAACCCTTTGTTGCATTTCATCCAGTACACTGGACAACCAATTAAGTGGTTCAGAACAAGTTTGGACAGTAACTATGTGCTTCATTATTACTTCATCTTCTTGTTTGTTTCTCTCTTTTTTTAAAAAAACATAATTTATTCATTTTTGGACAAAATAACTGTGCAGGAGGGATGGGGGGGTGATCTACAAAGGATTTATTTTGGTTTGAGGATTCATTTTTATCAGGATTGCTAGTTTTGCCATGTAGAACAAATTTAAAGGTGTGCAGTGCCCTTACTGTACACCATTTTTATCGCAGAGTATGTTAGCTATGGTACCTCTGTACTTAGTGGTCGGAGGATCAGGTCTGTTTAGCAAACTGGACAGACATCAAATCTGCTTTTAAAACTGTAGAGAGACGCCAATGAATTATAGATTTTAGGAAAATCGAGCATGATTGTGGGAAATTGCAGATTTTGTTGTGCAATGTCATTTGATTTGAAATGGATTTTTAAATCATCTGTGCCTTTGCCAAAAAAAATCAAATGCCTCCTTTTTTAATCAAACTCTCTTATCCCCCCCCCACCCCCCCCCCCCCCCCCGTCTCAACACGTACACCAAGCATCCAATCTAATTACCAGCTCATTGGTTTCTACAGTGAGATACCATTTGATTACTGAAGCATTTAATACATTAGTACATGACGCTCATCAAACGATACAGCTTTTCCATTACAGGCTGCCATTCTTTATGTCAACACTGTGAGAAATTGCCTTTCTCTCAGATCTCCCGTAAACACGCAAGCCCTGGATTGTGACCCATGCTAAATTAGCAGGGCTGATTAAAATGACTTCGCATCATAACAACTCATTATGCTGCCCTTAGTTTTTTAACCTCTCCACACTAATACATCCATCCCATTTCCTAGCAATAACATAAGCATCACCACAGTTCCGATTTTTGATTAAAGGCATTCAATATAAGGCAGCATGATTGAATGATGGGTCTTTGTATAAAGTGTTTGTCTAATGACGAGTTTTAGGTTTCAGCTCTTTGCGAGGAAGGTGGACGTAAAGTGTAGTTCCCTTTCAAGTACAAAATGTAACCATTACCTAATGGGTGTTTACCTCCCAAAGACCCGAAATTTGAATATTCTATCCCAAAACAATCGCAGACCCTGTGACACAGTCATGCCTGAGGGCATAAGAGGACTGCACGCACAGATCTCAGCCTCATTTTTACAGAGAACTGAACCTGAGAGAGACTATACAGAGAAGTACTTGTTGCTTTTATCTACATATATTACTTGCTAATTTTGTGAAGTACACTAATGTATGCAGTATTTATTAATGTTGTATTAGTTCACCATTACACTTATGTTTTGCACACAGCCTGCTGTTTGTTATGTCCTGCAGCGGCCTTGTGCCCCTGCTCTCCTCACAGGCTGCTGTAGCTCTGGATGGAGATCAAATAAAATTTTAGTTTTCGGTAACAATATTATTTTCTGAAGCACTATTTTCTGCTGGACTCAGCTGAGACCGAGTTCGGCTGTGATTGTTTGTAGTCTCTCCCACAGTATCTCGTTGCCATTTTGGTGACTGCTTGCATCACCATTACGAAGGCTGTTAGGGCTGTAACAAGCAGGCTTCCCTCAGTCTCATACTTGTACTGACTGTGTGGTTTGCCAGAAGCTTACAGGTGTGCATCCCGGTATACTGCTTCCTGCGGTACTGTACCATACATCCAGCTCTAAGGCACTGAACCGGCACTGAACCGGTCCCGAACCAACCGGTTACCGTTCTGGTTCCAAACTCGGTACCGTGCCATTCCAACGGTACCTTACTGTAGCTGTTTGAGTAGACTGAGGCAACTACTGTATATTTACTGTACACTGTGTTGCTACTTGCATCGTGCCTGGGTTTTCCCTGTGACTTATGCAAGGCCAGTCTTCTGGTTGAGGATAGCATGGCAGGTGCTCTTCCTACCTGGGGCCACAGCCTGCCAAACTAACTAACTAAGCGCAGTTTCTGCAAGGTTTGTGCAAGTTTCTGTAATCGCACGCTGGATAAGCATGTTTCTCGCAGCTCTACAGAGCGCTCGGTGTCTATTACACCAGGACACCTCGTCTCCATATCAATGTTTTGGAGCTGTAGGCAGTTTATCTAGCCTTGCAGTATTTTTGCAGAAGGTTCGAGAGAGACATGTGCTTGTCTGTACAGACAACATAACCAGGGTGGCCTCAGGTCACCCAGTCTCCATCGAGTGGCCTGTAAGCTTTTGCTCTGGGCACATGAGAACCTACTCTCACTTGGGCAGTACATCTGCCCGGGGTAAAAAGCTGGGCAGCAGACCTCCTCTCAAGGAAGGTCCCAGCGCCTCAGAGTGGAGGCAAACCCCGAGGTGGTAGCCTCATTTGGTAGAGGTTCGGGAGAGCAGAGATAAATCTCTTGCCTCCCAGGAAACAATCCACTGTCCCTTCTGGTTCTCCATAATAGGAGGCGGGGACCCGCTGGCAATAGATGTCTTGGCACACCAGTGGCTGAGGCAGCTGTTATATGCCTTGCTCCCGCTGTGTCTGGAGAAAATCAGACAGGACTGGGTCAAGGTGCTCCTAGTAACGCCTTATTGGCCCAGGAGGTTTTAAACCCTGATGCAGCTCCTGAGCGGCCAGCCGAGGAGACTGCCCAAGCGCCGTGACCTGCTCAGTCAGGCACAGGGGACCTTATGGCATACTGACCCATCGAGTCTCTAGCTGTGGGTCTGGCCCCTGAAAGATTGCATTGAGCCGTCAGCATCTGTCAAATAGGGTTACTGATATCTTATAAAATGCCAGAGCAGCGTCCACATGTTCCCTTAATAGTTTTGAATATTATAGAAAAAGTCATATCTAATAATAGAAGGGAATAGAGTAAGAAAAACTCTGTGTAATGTACATTTCCTATATCGGACGATAACAGATATATTTAACTCAATAGTATCTGCTGCTTCTATAGGAATGTTGTATCTTGTCACAGTGACATAATCAAATGGCTATCTGAGTTGAAATCAAGCACATGTTAAACTACTTCATCACAAAACGGACAGGGGCCTTAGATTCCTTGCTAGCACACAGATATGACAGACCATGTGAATGGCTGTGAATCACAGTCTCATATTGCTCTACCCATACAGGACATGCTGCGTGAACAAGCTACGTGTATACTCAAACTGCCTTCTGCACTACTGCCCTGCACTTAACCACTGAATTATGCAAACCCACTACATTCCCCACTGCAGCCCTGCACTTTAACCACTGAGCAACTCAAACCTACTGCATTGCACACTGCAGCCCACACTCTAACCACTGAGCTACAGTCCTCAAACCCACTTTCACATACCACTGAACCAGTGTATAACTAATATTCTGTATAGGGAACACTGTGCAATATTTGTTTAACCTATTGTACACTGTGTTGCCATTACTGGTATTGTAGTCTACTAAAGTTTCATCAGGGTAACAAACACACTGGGTCTAAGGCTGAGCCATGGACCAAAACTACAGCCTTGCTACTCAAACCTAGAGGCAACAACTTGTAGCTTATTAACTAAAATAATATTAGTACAGACCCTAATCTCTACTCTGGTCATCAAGACCAGTTTAATGTGAAATGGAAAAATGTATCCATCCTTAAAAGAAAGTCATCTTCAGGAACCAGCAGGGGAGACAATTTCATTGTGCTGTAATTTCTGTGTCGTACTCGGGAGTGGAGCTGCAAAGCACTGAAGAGGAACAAGGACTAAATGAAGTGAGACTCAGAGGATCACAAAACAGCCAAGCATTCAGTCAGCCATCATCAACTGTTTCAATTACTGTACTTAGAGAACATAGTTCAAAACTTCAGAAGCTCAGCTTGTTCATACCGCTGTTTAGCAGCTGTGTCTGTGTCAGTGACTGAAGACAGAACTGAATCTTTTTATGCTGCAGAAATGCAGTTGTCACTCATTTTAGTGATGTTCAGTTGAGCTTCAATAAAACTGGGTTTGGAAAAGTGAAAAGGGATATTAAGCAATCTAGTCCCTTAACAGATAATATTCTATGGCAATGTAGTGCTAAGGTGGCTGTGCTGTGGTTCTGTACAAAAGGACAATACCAGTACAGTGGTTCAATAGTATGAGCCACGAACCAAAGTAGCAATATTTTCATATGTTGACATACAGTACCAATAGTATCACAACTCCATGATGGCCCAAATACACACTGTCAATCTATTGCAGTACTGTGGTACCATACTGATACCTCTATGCTATATTTGTTCAAATTTTATTATGTTGTCATTGCTGGTAATACTGTGGTCTGCTGTTGCTTCTTCAGAGTTAACGACAGGTATTATAAAGTTATCCCAATGGTAGTTTCAAATCTCATGATATGTGACATATCTGCTAATGAGAAAATTACCTTAAGGTAACAGCTAATTAAAGCAGGGTTGGTCATTGTATAACCTTTTCATAAAATACATGTACATAAAATTGACTAATACTATATACTATTCAAATGAACGTGTGTACTACAGATGACAGTTTGTCTTGTTCATATTCTTCTAAGACAGGCTTAAAAGCCTAGTAAAAAAAAAAAGTAGTATCTAATACTGATTGTTGCTACCATCCCAAAACAAATTTAGATCATCCTAAATACCTCAAAAAAAAATGTACGGAATGGGTTACTATGTTGCTTCTGATGAGTCATTATGTATATCCCACTGCAGTGGGACCAGAGTAAGGGCGGATATGTAAAAAGTCGGATAAATATCATTATTCACAGCTGTAACAATTACTATATTCACACAATTAGTGTTTGGAGATTCAGCTTTTATTAGTGAGCTTCCCTAAATCACTTGCTTAGAAAGATACAAGGTATTCGTGGTGTATACACACACACATTAGATTCAGGTAATTTACACAGTAGCAAAATGTATAGATTTACAGAGAACAAAATAAACTGCAAGTAGTGTCCATTTGCTCAAACAATATTTAAAAAAAAAAAGTAAAAGAAAAGTAGAAAACTGAAGTTACAATAGAAATGAAATGCGCAGTACTTATATTACTGTGTTGGAGTAAAAAAGTTGAGTCGGATCGGCTTTGAGTTGCTGTTCCAGCCAGTCCAAAGAAACTGTCGGAGCCCGATGCAAACCTTTTAATCTGTGATGCAGACTTTTTAATATCCATCACAGTGCTCTTTCCAATTCCAAAATCATATGCTATTTTATCCCTGTTAACTCACTTTAACCGAAGTGAAAGTATTTCCAGCTTTTTTTCAATATTTATGTCAGCAGGTATTATATTTAATACCTGCTGACATAAATATGTTAAAGGGAATGACCTGCTTGCACACTCCTAGATTAAAGTCTCTTTAAAAGATGTTACTGTAGTAATGCTTGGCAAATGAGTTAAGGTTTTGTTACATTGTACATTTTATATTAGTTATTAAAAACATTACTATATATTAACTTACAATTCATAAATAATGAACAACATTTGTTAATGTATTAGTAAGCTTCTTGTTAACAGTTAATACAATAAAAAAAAGTTCCCTTAAAAAAGCATAACCCAAAACTCTAAAATATATTAATGTACGTGTGTTTATTTGTGAATATATTATAAATGCATTGTGCCTAATAATTAAATAAGATAATATCACATAAAATTACTATATATTGACTTAAAAATGTCTTAATTTTACAAGTGAAAAATAAATAGGGCTTAGTGCTGCAATATGTCAATATTTTTTTCATCCTATTACAGTGAATATTTATATGCATTTAGATGCATTCCCAGACTCTTAATAAAAAAGAAAGGTTGTTTTTTTGTGAAATGATGGATTGATCTGCCTAGAGTTCAGGCTCGCTGTAAATAACCAAATCTCTGCTGAGAGGAAGGTGTATATTTGTTTTGCTTGCTGCGGCGGACACCATTTCATGCTGAAACAAGCCGGCAGCCAGGGGGGAATCGGCTCTTGTGATGTCTTCTTTTACAAGCCCTGCTCTGCTTACAGACCTGCCGCTTTCAGAAAGCTCACCTACACTCCATACATTTCAAACATGGGGGCCAAAGCAAAACTGCTGGGGCCAAGGCAAAACCGCTGGGGCCAAAGCAAAACTGCTGGGGCCAAAGCAAAACTGCTGGGGCCAAAGCAAAACCGCTGGGGCCAAAGCAAAACCGCTGGGGCCGAAGCAAAACCGCTGGGGCCGAAGCAAAACCGCTGGGGCCAAGGCAAAACTGCTGGGGCCAAGGCAAAACTGCTGGGGCCAAGGCAAAACCGCTGGGGCCAAAGCAAAACCGCTGGGACCAAAGCAAAACTGCTGGGGCCAAAGCAAAACTGCTGGGGCCAAAGCAAAACCGCTGGGGCCAAAGCAAAACCGCTGGGGCCAAAGCAAAACCGCTGGGGCCGAAGCAAAACCGCTGGGGCCGAAGCAAAACCGCTGGGGCTGAGTCATTGTCATTTAAAGATAGGCCTTAAATTAGGTTTTCTTTTTTGGAACAGGAAGGCTTTTCCCCTATCTACTAGATTAAAGTTAGCGACTGCTACTATTTTCCCTGTTTTACATTATTGTGATTATATTTACCATTTTAAGCAGTCTCTAAACTAGATGTATTTATTATATGATTCATGTGGGAGATTTCCTCCAGAGTGATCCCCTTTGACACACTATTGTCACATGTACAGTACATAAAACTAGCCTGGCTCTCACTTATGAACCATACACTTTTCATTGGCAATTGTTTTGTGTTTAAGGTTTTTAAAGGCTTGGCACCTCCCTATCCGAGTGTTGTGATAGAAAGGACTAGCATTGGCAATAGTTTACGCTTTCAGGATTCTGTTCATTTGGCTGTTCCAAGGGATTGAACACATTTGGCAGATTTTTCTTTTGCACATCAGCTCCCGAAGACATTGTTTCCATCATAGTATCAAGATGGAATTTGATAATCTGATAATTAACGTTTTTGATAATTATATAGCATTTGATAATTAAAGTTTTTAAAGATATTATCTAGGAAATGCTTAGAACCTCCTGCCACATTAACAAATATATATACTGTATGTCTTATTTATTCTACTCTTTGATCTCTGTATGCTGCTGATTACTTCTGAACCACACATTTTTATCGTTTTTTCAGCACCTCCTTGTAAATGTGGCCTTGATCTCAATAGATAAATCTCCTGGTTAAATAAAAAAATAATAATAATCTTGATTTCTGTGATTTATAATAAGTTGTTTGTAGGGTGATTGATTTATTGTATAAGAGATGTTGTTTCACATCCCGTTCACCCAAACTGCACAAGATGCAGTTACAATATACAATAAGAGACAATCCTCTATTTAAGGATAATAAGATATTTAGCTAAGAAAGAGTCTGAGTGGGGGTAATGGGTAATCCACACCCAGGTCATTCTGTATTCCTATAAAATGGATGTAGTATAACTGCAACATCAGTAGCAGTGTGGAGTAGTGGTTAGGGGTCTGGGCTCTTGACCGGAGGGTCGTGGGTTCAATCCCAGGTGGGGGACGCTGCTGCTGTACCCTTGAGCAAGGTACTTTACCGAGATTGCTCCAGTAAAAACCCAGCTGTATAAATGGGTAATTGTATGTAAAAATAATGTGTAAAAAAATAATGTGATATCCTGTAACAATTATAAGTCGCCCTGGATAAGGGCGTCTGCTAAGAAATCAATAATAAAATGTTTTGATTATATTGAGCTGATTATATATTCAGTGATACCAATATACACAGTAAGGGGTCTGAGTTGGATAAAAGTGGTGTATTGACTCTAGCTGATATTAAATCTGGTGCCTAAAGGGTGCTCAATTGCTTGCAATTAGCTATCAATAAACTACATTCTGTTTCAAGGCTGGTATCCAGATACAGTTGTTAGGGAAGTGTATATAATGTACTGTATATTGAGAAGCACTCTCTTGGGAGCCTACAGTGTTCAATTTTATCTGGATATAGCCTCTGTGAAATTGAGGAATGTTGCTTCCCCCTCCCAGTCCATGTAAAGAAAGGTTAGGGAAGCTTTTGTTAGATTCATGGAAGATGATTTCCACAGGGATGTGGGATGCTCTAAAGGCTTTCATCGGCCGAGTCTCCTGCTGTGGACAGATTTCAGACAAGAAAAACACCAGCAAATGAATCTGCTCCGAGAGAATTGGCGTACCTGCTCTGTGCATGAACAGAGGACTTCAGTCACGGATATAAACCTAGAGCCACAAAAAAAAAAAAAACCTCAAATGATCCCATGGTCAAGTGTCTTTTTAGAAGCTAAGCTCTTTCCCCTGGGTCTCTTTCTTAACATTTTCCTACCTTTATTCTCACTCGGCTGGAATTGCAAGATGAATTCTAGTAGAATCTCATTGAAATGGCATTGGGAAAGGAGGTGCCCCTGATAAGAAAGCCACTCCCTGGGTACCTAAATGAAAAACATCCTACACGGCTCTGTTTTGGCACATCTTGCTCACTAGCTGTAACCTGTTTGGGTCATTGTGCATATCGATTGACTCCTTTCAGATGTTAAGACTTTTTTGCAGCTGTCATCTTCCCCATACTAGTCATCAATCACTTCTGATCACATGTACATGGATCAGTAGTTGTCTTCAAGAAAACGTGACACAGTGGGGTCTATTCAGTTGGTAAAAACTGCCACAGCTTAAATGTTAAAAAAGGACCAAACCAGACATTCTACTTCATTTTAAAGCCCAAACTCCCTGTTGCACAAACTGTTAAGAGCTGTTGGTGTTTTGCAAAGTCCCCTTATTTTAATTATTGAAATGCTGTTGGTATTTATGTTCGCCACTGTTTAAATCAGTTGACTAGACACCAGTGTTCCTTGCTTGCCCAGTTACATTTGCAGAGTGGGATACAGATTTTCATATTTTGAAATGATGGCATACACACTTGTAATTCATTGCAGTACTATATCATCCTTATTGATGTGTTACTGTATCAGGGCCACTGTGAACTATTTGTTCTATTATCTGCTGTGTTACCATTTACGGTAATGCTGTGTATGCTGTTTATTTTGGGGTAATTCACAGGTATAATCCCATGATTATTTAATGATTGGTACTAGCTATCCATTACATAAACTGGCCCCTTTGCAAAGGCTGAAAAGAGCTGATGTGATGCCCACTGGACTTGTTTTGTTCTATTTCCATTATTATATTTAAACCTGGAGTGCCCTGCTGCTCAGTCAGTAATTATTCCCACTAATTAGAATAAGGGAGTTTGCTAGGAGCCTTCCATGCTTTTGGAGTTCATTATTGTTGTAAGGGCCTGCAGGCTAACATGGAGAAGAGAGAAAGAGATGTAGACAGGGAGATAACTAGCAAAACAAAACAAAAAAGAAGAAGCGATGTCAAAGGGAGCAAATTAATTACCTGAACACAAATTCAATTTGAAAGAATATATAACCGCTGTGTTTAACTCACTGACACCTTAATTAGAAGAGCTGCAGAGCCCTGGGTTTTTTCCATGTGTGGAGAGGAGGGAGGCTTAGATGGACAAAGGAAAGAAATGCAGAGAGAAGGTAAAAGAGCTTCATTTTATATATACCGCATTCTGCCGAGTCAACATCCCGGTTTTCAATAACCAAGCGCAAAAAATACCTGAGTGGAAATATCACAGCTCACGTGAAAAAACTTCTTAGAAATAGTTGCTCTGTGCATTAATGCTGCTTCTGGGTCATTGATACGCATTGATACGCGTATTGTTTACTTGTGTCTGTCACCCGGGTGAATTATATATATATATATATATATATATATATATATATATATATATATATATATATATATATATACAGTACTGTGCAAAAGTTTTAGGCAGGTGTGAAAAAATGCTGTAAAGTAAGAATGCTTTCAAAAATAGACATGTTAATAGATTATATTTATCAATTAACTAAATGCAAAGTGAGTGAACAGAAGAAAAATCTAAATCAAATCCATATTTGGTGTGACCACCCTTTCCCTTCAAAACAGCATCAATTCTTCTAGGTACACTTGCACAAAGTCAGGGATTTTGTAGGCATATAGTCAGGTGTATGATTAAACAATTATACCAAACAAGTGCTATTTATCATCAATTATTATTATTATTATTATTATTATTTATTTCTTAGCAGACGCCCTTATCCAGGGCGACTAACAATCGTAAGCAAATACATTTCAAGTGTTACAATACAAGTAATACAATAACAGCAAGAAATACAATAACTCAACAATTCAATATGTAGGTTGAAACACAATCATTAACTGAAACAGAAACAGCTGTGTAGAAGGAATAAAATTGGGTGAGGAACAGCCAAACTCAGCTAACAAGGTGAGGTTGCTGAAGACAGTTTGCTGTCAAAAGTCATACACCGTGGCAAGACTGAGCACAGCAACAAGACACAAGGTAGTTCTACTGCATCAGCAAGGTCTCTCCCAGGCAGAAATTTCAAGGCAGACAGGGGTTTCCAGATGTGCTGTCCAAGCTCTTTTGAAGAAGCACAAAGAAACGGGCAACGTTGAGGACCGTAGACACAGTGGTGGGCCAAGGAAACTTACTGCAGCAGATGAAAGACACATCAAGCTTACTTCCCTTCGCAATCGGAAGATGTCCAGCAGTGTCATCAGCTCAGAATTGGCAGAAAACAGTGGGACCCTGGTACACCCATCTACTGTCCGGAGAAGTCTGGTTAGAAGTGGCCTTCATGGAAGACTTGCGGCCAAAAAGCCATACCTCCGACGTGGAAACAAGGCCAAGCGACTCAACAATGCACGAAAACACAGGAACTGGGGTGCAGAAAAATGGCAGCAGGTGCTCTGGACTGATGAGTCAAAATTTGAAATATTTGGCTGTAGCAGAAGGCAGTTTGTTCGTCGAAGGGCTGGAGAGCGGTACACGAATGAGTGTCTGCAGGCAACAGTGAAGCATGGTGGAGGTTCCTTGCAAGTTTGGGGCTGCATTTCTGCAAATGGAGTTGGGGATTTGGTCAGAATTAATGGTCTCCTCAATGCTGAGAAGTACAGGCAGATACTTATCCATCATGCAATACCATCAGGGAGGCATCTGATTGGCCCCAAATTTATTCTGCAGCATGACCCCAAACATACAGCAAAAGTCATTAAGAACTATCTTCAGCATAAAGAAGAACAAGGAGTCCTGGAAGTGATGGTATGGCCCCCACAGAGCCCTGATTTCAACATCATCGAGTCTGTCTGGGATTACATGAAGAGAAAGAAGCAACTGAGGCTGCCTAAATCCACAGAAGAACTGTGGTTAGTTCTCCAAGATGTTTGGGCCAACCTACCTGCCTAGTTCCTTCAAAAACTGTGTGCAAGTGTACCTAGAAGAATTGATGCTGTTTTGAAGGCAAAGGGTGGTCACACCAAATATTGATTTGATGTACATTTTTCTTCTGTTCACTCACTATGCATTTTGTTAATTGATAAATATAAACTATTAACATGTCTATTTTTGAAAGCATTCTTACTTTACAGCATTTTTTCACACCTGCCAAACACTTTTGCACAGTACTGTATATACCGTATTTGCTCGAGTATAAGCCGAGAAATTTAACCCCAAAACACAATCCTGAAGTTTGGGGGGTCAACTAATACACGAGTAAAAAGAAAAAAAACCTTGTCAGCAAACCTTTAATGTCTGCAAAAGTCAGGGCCGGTGTGTGGTTACTGCAGTCCCCGTCTGTACCTAGCAGGATTTAGGATCCAGGACAGTCCTGTGCAGGCATGCATTCAGTGCGCGAGGCAAGTTCACATACAGTACTTAGCAACGCACCTGCAGGTCTGCTGGGAGGGACTGCCTAGCTTTGAGGCTTGCTCACTGCCGCTTGTTTGTTATTTTTCTTTATCAGTAGTTTGCATTAGCGCTTGAAAAGAAAGAAAGTTAGGTTAAGATCAAGTTAACTTAGTTCAGAGTAATGTTTCACTGAACATGCTTTTATGATTCACTACACTGCCGCTGTGTACCTGCATTGCTGTGCCTATCTTTCCCTTGTGGATTACAAACTAATGAAGAACGAAGATTTAATTTGGACGTTAAAACTCAGAAGATCGCATTGATGCACTTCTCTAAAATGGGTGAGATAAACACAGTTTAATCATTTTTTCTTGCTGAATAACTTGGATATTGATTTTTAAATGCGCATATTTTTTGCTACTGAGCTTGTAGCCCACGCCTTGTATTTTTTTTTTTGTGCTGGACGATTGATTTAAACAAACGGAACATTGCAACCTTACGGTCAGTTAATTTACGGGGGATGAAGTTTAAATGTACGCTCTCCGGTTAATATTATTCATTCAGAATTAATTATGTGTTGTGGTTGTTGCATTGAATTGCGCGCTTGCCTGTGCAAGTGCTGCGTTTGTTTTTAGTTTTTTTTGTTTTGTTTTTTGCAAGCTTGATTTCATGTCCTTGTTGGAGTGCAAACTGTTTTTCTTGTGTTAAGCAAATAGTGCAAGTTATGTGTTTTTTTTTTTGTTGTCAATCAAGTCTTCTGTACTTAAATATTTTAGATATTCTTATGTTTGGCACAGTAACTAGTTCTAATTTCTGGGAACGAGTTGGCTATAGGCTACAGCGTGACCCTGCAGCAGAGTGAACGCACCTCCATTGACATTGTTGTGGGCAAATCCTTGTTGCCAGAGCAAATGCTTCTAATTTCTCTCAAATCAAAACGCAAACATCTCAAGATTTGGCGAAAACGATTCCGTAACATTGTCTATATATAAAAAAAATGAATCCCAGGTTTGTTTACAGGAGCTGTCACATAAAACACAGACGCAGTTTCACTGAATTACAGCCAGACCACACCACCTCCCACATTCCATTGAAATACATACAAAAAACAAACAAAAAAGTACTGTATTGTAAATGGCGGCTAGGTGGAAGTGCTTATAAAATTGTTGTTTTAGCAAATCTGAGCTCAAACGCAGTCAGGATATCTAAATACATATATTTAGGAAAACTAACGCCATAAGTGTACTAGTAACAGCTTCGATTTCAGGAGTTAACGTACCATCAATAATAAATGAAAATATTACAAAAAAAAAAAAAAAAATGAGGGGCTCGACTTTTACTTGATTGAATACGATATATCATCCTTTCTTGGGAATGTTGGACAGACCCCTATAATCGGAGCTGAACGTCTTTGTTTCTTCTGAGACGTTGAGGATAGTAAACTCAAGTGACAGGCGCTGCTTTGAGGCTGTCACAGTCTGACTGCAGGCTTCTCTGATTCACTGGCTGAATCTTGTACTGTCATTGTCGACAGGCTTGAGAGCTGCAGACGTACCTAATATCAAGAGGAATAGATGAATGGAAATAAAATGGCATTCTCTGAATATTTGCAAACCATTCAAGAAGTGTTCTTTTATCAATCATATCACTGGGGATGAAAAATATTATTGTTGAAGACAATTTGAAAGAGCAAAACTACGTTTGTTTACTTGTTTCCTAAATAGTTTCCCTTTTAAATTTATATTTAAGGATTAACACCTTCGGTGCTACTAGGGCGTACAGCGTACACCCTAAAAATGTCCTCATAAAGTGCTAGGGGGCGTATGGCGTATGTTTTAAATACATCACGGGGCGTACGGCGTAAATACATCTCACTGTAGCTCAGGCTGTGAGCATCCGATCATTTAAAAAAAAAAAAAAAACATTTACAGAGTGTAGAACGGTTTAAGCTCTCAAAATCATTTAAAAAGTGCATGATTGACGTGTAAACTGCCCTGTATACGATTTCTCCGTGTTATTCAATGTCCTTGAGTCTGGTGCCTTAGACCACTCGGCCATCCTGACTCAAGGACATTGAATAACACGGAGAAATCGTATACAGGCAGGCTTTAAAGTGGCCCAGAAATTGTAATTTTTCATTTTTTTCCACACTGCTGCAACACCATGTTTTTCAGTTAATGGAAGGTTTATTAGATGGTAAACTCTAAAAACAATTTTATTTTAGTAGTTCACAAAAAGTTAAATGTGTTTTCAGAAAAACTGTTAGTTGGAAAGTACAGGGCCCCTTTTTAGTTTATAAAAAATCCTATGTGTGATGATTCTCAGAAAAACTGTTGGTTGAAAAGTACAGGGCCTATTTTTTAGTTATAAAAAGTTCAGTGTGTGGTCAAGCTTATAAAAATTGTAATGTTGAAAGCAAAGAGGTTCTTTTCTTCTGGGTCAAGCAGGACTGTATTTTTCTTGACTGAGATTTCTACCTTGTTCATGGTCAGGAATGAAAGTCTTGCTTCGGATCCCTTCTTTTCCAAGGCAGGTATCAGAACTGTCCCTGTAATGTATTAAAACCTCCTCTGTGTGGGCTCCTGAGTGGCACATCTAGTAAAGGCACTCCGCGTGGAGTGCAGGATGCGTCCTATAGACTGGATGTCGCCGGTTCGATTCCAGGCTATTCCTTTGCCGACCGAGGATAGGAGCGTCCAGGGGACGGTGCTCAATTGGCCGAGCACCGCCCGGGGTGAGGGACAGCTAAGGTCGGCCAGGGTGTCCTCGGCTCACCGCGCACCAGCGACCCCTGTAGTCTGGCCGGGCGCCTGCGGGCTTGCCTGTTAGATGCCCAGGGCTACGTTGTCCTCCGACGCTGCATGGTGAGTCTGCAGTGTGTAAAGAAGCGTGCGGCTGATAGCACACGCTTCGGAGGACAGCGTGTGTTCGTCTTCGCCCCTCCCGAGTCAGCACAGGGGTGGTAGCGGTGGGCTGAGCCTAAAAATAATTGGACATTACTAAATTGGGGAGAAAACAATAAAAATAATTGGCAACCACTAAATTAAAAAAAAAAAAAAACTTCCTCAGTGCTCTCCCTACATTTTATCAATCATAATTACAGCCAGTTGGTATTTCTACTACTAAATTAGACAAAGAGCCTACATGAACACCTGTGCCTACTTTGTATATTTTCCACATGAGGCCAGGCCTAAGGATCTTAACTAGCCTCGTAACAGAGTTTACACATTTCTGGGTTATCAATTACATTTGTGAATGAAACTGTGATGGACTTGGAACCAATTCATTTACACCCCTTTTTCTCCCTGATTTAATCTCCAATTATTTTTCACCGCAAAAACCCCCACAACAGCTTAGGAGAAGGTCAGTCAGTCGGTGTCTTCCAAACCCACCACAAAGCCAATCCCCTCTTTACACCCAGATGCTTCACAGCAAATGTCAGTGAGCAATCAACTCTTGCAGGACAAAAGTAAGCCCTGAAGGTGTCCGTTTCAGCTCACTGGGTGCCTTGCCAGTACAGTAACGCTCCCTGTGGAATCCCCAATGAAGATCATGCTCCTGGACTGTATGACTCGCCCTGTACACCACGTGGACCTTGATTGAGATGTGTTTTGAGATTTTCAGTAAAAATTCAAATTTCACTGAGTTCTGGTGTCGACTTACAATTAGTCCGTATCACATGGAGATGTATGATTATATATTATAAAATGTAAAAATAATCAGTCGTTCAAATGCTCTGACTAATTGACTAAATGAAAGTGTCAAGATCCAACACCCTTTCTTTCAGTACTACATAATTAGATTTTGTGAAAAGAATTCACAAGACTTTTTAAATTTGAAATCTTTATTTTAAAGTGTCAATGAAACAAAGGACAGCATGTTAAATATAAAATTCTTTTTTCAGATGCATAATGGAAGAATTTGACAAGGCTGGACAGGTTGGAAACGGTGTACTGCAGTTAAATTGAAGTTTGTTTCAGTCTTTCACATTTTTGTTCTAGTTTTTCAGCCTTTCCAATTTGCCCTTGCTGTAACTTGAACAAATGCATAATTTTCTTTAATGACCGTCCCTACAAAACCCTTCTATTTTCTCAATCGGGGATTTCCACTACAGTGGCTTTGGCTCGCCTGTTTTCATTTCAAATTAAATTTATTAAAGTAATATTATAATGTAAATCTTTAATAGGTACACTATCGCACAGGATGCAGCTTCTCATGCTAGCCTTCCAAACCACACTGGCCAGGACCAGTAGCAGATAGCAAACTAGAGCAAATCCGATTAGTGCAGTGCTGGTTTAGATGTAGCTGAGTAGCAGAAACAGAGCTCTCCAGTAGCAGTGGGCTATTGGACAGTGTGTACAATAATGCCGCAGAGGAGCCAAGCACAGATTGACTCAGACAGTCACCACCACTATCGCAGGCAGTGTCACTGAGCTCTTATTGATGAGATACAGCACACACAGACGCATGCCACCCCAACCCTTAATGTGAGAATTAACTGCTCCATTAGGGCTCAGTGGTTTTGTGATGTTTACAAAGAGAACATTTAATTAAAAGCTACATCTCTATTCAGCTGTGCAGAAGGGAGATAGAGAGAGTGTCATTCTGCAGCCATTGATGGTGAAAGAGACAGAGACAGAGAGAGACCAGCATCTCAAGCAGAGACAAACGGATTTCTCTCCTTTTCTCTTTTGTTCAGTTTTTCACTCTGATTTGATTCTCTGTTTCATCCTTCATTGCTTCTACTAGGGAGGGGGCAAAAGGCACATCTACCTCCCACCTGATGTATCCAGCAGTGTGGTTTAATTTTTGGCTTTTAGCAATTTCGCTGGGAGTAATTCAAGGACAAACTGCTTTCTTTAAATGGAAAAACAAACTGGCAATGGTCCCAGTTCAGTCCTGAATTATTTGTTTTGCTGGTCTGGTAAACTTTAATTGATATTCATGAAATTTTTGTAAATGATTGTTGGCTTCTTTATGACAGATTTCAAATATACCAAGTCCCTCAGCCCTGAACACCAGGTTGTACTGCTAACCAGTAGAACACACTGCTACCCAGACCCTCAGTTCTTACCACTTGTAGAGCTACTGATTTTCCATTCTGGAGAATGGCAAATTCTGTTTTTCCCACTTTTGTTTTTTCCACTTTTGTTTATCACTTTATTGATAATTAAACATGCCATTTGAACATACATATAATGTTCATAGTTAAAATAAGTACATTAATATTACCACCATTTTCTTTTTTTTTTTATTAAGGCCAAGATTTTCAATCAGACTGTAATAGTAAGTAAAGCACCTGAAGACGGTTGCATGTCATAATGTTTATAAACATCCCTTGGCTCACTGCTGTTCTTAAAATAAGCTGGAAAACTTAATTATATTACAACAGTTCAGAAAACAAATGTCCAGCACAGTTGTGAGAATCATATTTATAGTCTTGTACTAACACTATAGCTCAGTCTACAAATAAAGGTGTTTTGGAAAGACCTGTTTAGCTAATTTCTAGCATTACAGTAACAAATATGAGACAGTTAAGTAACAGTCCAGCAACGTCATGTGAGAGTAATTCTGTGTACAGTATTCCACAAATAGCTTGGCGTTTTACTGGCATTACAATAACCAGGGTAAAATATGAAACACTTTGATAAAAAGGCGCACTGACTGACTCGTTGCTACACATGTTCACTGCTGTTTATCGGCCGATTGTAATTTAAATAGCGCTCCTTTTAATGTAAACGCACAATGAATCCTCGCAATGGTTTCTTTACTAATTCTGCCTTGTTATTTGCTAAGTTTACTAGGGGGCAAGTCTCCAGACAGAATGTCTTTATGAAACAAACAGTGTGTAGTTTAGTGAATACATCCTTTACCCAGTAAAGCCATCAGTTTCCTTTAAGGAATGTATAGCCAGAAAAATAGCTTTGAGCTTGTTTCTTCAGATAATATAATTTAAATAAGAAACGGTCATGGTTTCACATTTCTAATTATAGCTTTATTAAATGCAGGTAGAGTGGAAAGAAATATACTAAACAATAAATAAATATGCAATTAATTTAGCTCACTTACTTCGGGAAAGCCCCGTCTTGAGTACTGTACCTTGGGTCTAAGTTTTCAGCATAGAAGAATGCAGTGCTTTGCCATTTGTTGTTGTCGGCTTTTTTGCTTTGTTGTACATGATCTTGAATGATATTGACTCGTACATGATCAATCGAATGACAGCAAACTTTGCAGAATTGTATCCCACAATCCTCATATAGATAATCAGAAAATGTTTAGCTCTGTCTTTTGCTGAAACATTCTATTTTTTTTCCTTTGTTGGTGCAGCCGCCATGTTGAGTTTCAACAGAGATATGTGAGTGAAGTCACATGATGAATTAACTCAACTTGGCTGTGTGTAGTAGCAGAAAAAAAAGACCGAAAACTGGAGTTGCAAGGAGAAAAAAATCCACTATTCCGGAAACTCAGTAGCCCTACACTTGGCCTTTCCTCCCAGTCCCTCAGATCTAACCACAAGGCCTCACTGCTTTCCAATTCCTCAGCTCTAACCACTAGGCCACAATGTCTTAGTCCCTCAGCTTTCTCTACTAGACCAGTGTCTCCAAAGTCCCTTAACTACAAGGCCACGCTTCCCTGAGTGAAGAATAAGACAGATTTAAAACAATAAAGACACCCCTCACTTATTAATTTAATATTTTTAGTAGATTGTGACCCCACACCTTTGATGAGCTGTGGTGAGCTACTCCACTTCCAGACACCAGGGGATACATAAAAAGGGAGTGCACTTAATTAAACACTGAATATATACTCAGTTGTGAGACAGAGATAGATGTAGGGGGTGGGTATGAAAGAATAGGGAGGATGTGTTCTGATTCCTGCAGGGTGGTTACAAAACAATCACTGGGCCAATTTGCACTCGCTGTTGAGGAAAACCAATTCACAGTGGAGCAATGACGCTTGGCAGATGGGGGGCACTAAATAATGGGCACTAAGACTCCAGGGCTGCCACAATGGGTCATAAAGGGTTGTGTAGCTAACACAACCCTTAATTAGTGCCCTTTAAAAGTATATTCTATAGCAGCAGCATAACATGGCCATCTTATACATGGCACTGCACAGAAATGTGCTTTGAAAACCTATTTGTTTGATTTTTGTTTGGGAACTTCTGTGCCAGTTAATCTCTCTGAGAGCCAATTTCCATCTCTTTTCTGCTGCTTTATTTATTTATATTAGCTTCTTACAGCTGCTTGTACATAAAACAGTGGATGGCTGGGTGGCACCCTTTACCAAAAATGTACTTAAAGCCCATTTTAACCTTTAGTGTACTGTCCGGTTGCAGATTGGATTGTAGACTGCAGATGGAACTGGAGTGTACAGCCCCAGTTTAATTGAGATGAGCTTGAGTTTTACAGACAGTTTTTTCCTGACAAGTTTTACAGTGGCTCATATTATTGTACTGTAGCTGCCCTTGTGTTAACATTGCAGTTTATCACAGAATCATTGCACTGCATTTCCATTAGAGATTCAAGGGATTTCATTGTTACTATTTTTCATTTTGTACAGCATCTTTTCTCTCTCTGCTAACCTTGCTTCCTCCTGTAATTTTTCCAATTTAGGATTAAAATCCTTTAAAACATCAGTGAGACAAACACAGCCTCTAAATCAAGGGTGTTAAACTCAGTTCAATTACTTAAAGGGTCTAATTATGTGATTCATTGGACACATTTACCAATTCTCTCCAGGCCTCAAAATGCTTTATAGGTAGTGTACCTTGAATCAAGTGCATGTTTTAAATCATCAACTATAAAAGACCTTGAAAAATATTAAATATGTCCAATTTAACAAATAATTAGATCAATTAAGTTAATTGAGAAGACTATGCGGCCCTCAAGGACTGGAGTTTGACACCCCTGCTCGAAACAGCAGTATGATCTATGCCTGCAAAATGTGAAATTGATACCACTGCCTCATAGTGTTGGTATTGAACAGAATGATTGTGATGTCACTGCATTGCTCCTGAAGATCCTTTGGGAAGGGCTACAGCAGGCTACAGTAAGGAGAAGTAGATGATAGGGAAAAGCCGCTGTAAAATTTACTTAGAAAGAAAGAGTACAAAGAGCAGAATAATTAGATATTGAAGGAAAAGAACAGCCCGGGGGCAGAAACAGAGGTAACCAGGCAGTCGCGGTCAAGGTAAAAAGAATAATTAATATCGAGATCAGGCAGACTACACACAGGGTAATAAACTATAGATCAGTTATAGAATACATTACAATATGATTTGGCAGGTTTAATAAAAAAAACAAAAAAACATTTGTTATCAATCAAATAAAACATTAGGTTTTATTTTAATAATAAAGCTATGGGCGCTGTGGCAGGGCAGATTGAAGGCCAATGCCTAGCCTAAACAGTAGTGTTCTTGCTGAAAATGTTTATTGCAGCCCCTGTGCCTTGTTTGTATGTTTTTATTATTTTCTTTGAATGAACATGCACTTCAGTGCTTTCACTGCAGCTCTCTGTGTCTGAGCCTTGCCAGTAATGCTACCCTTTCACAGCACTTTTTCAGCTTTTGTATGCAAATGAAAACAACTGAGCTACTTACACCCACTCCCTTCCACACTGTATCCCAACAAGCCGGGCAACTCAGTTACACATATATTACATACATGTTTTTGCTCAAAAGAGCCAACTTCCCAATGTTTTGGTATGTTTAACATACCTGTACCTTTGTCAAGGGAAAATGTGTTTGAAAACAAACAGTTCAGGTACGTATAAACTTTCGATGCCATGGTAATACACATTTCTATTTTAATCTGTTAATGTGCTTGTGATGTAATTTACTACCTAACCTTGGCATCATGATATTTGAGTGCATTTATCCATTTATTTTCCTTCATTCTTTTGTGTTGTACATTATAAATGTTATTTCTTCTAAAACTACAAATTGTATATATAAGGCCCCTGTCGGGGGTTGTGATTTACTGGGACATCCTCCTGTGACGAATAAAAACTGCATACCATGACCGATTATTCAGTATCCCTTATTTATACCACAAGCCTGGGTATAGCTATCCCTTCAGTAGGATAATATGAGTGGAATAACATGCTTACCAGGACAAGTTTCGAATGTGTCCAATCCAGTAGGGCACTGCTGAAATTATCCGAACAGCCTGTAGCCCCTTCATTAACACCGGTAATGGTAGGAAACAACAGACTGAGCTCAAGGTCTTACTATATATAAGATGTTTGTAAAGAGCCCATAAACAGGATTCAGAGTTAATCTGCGTCGATGCATAGTCTGTTGAGAATGAAAGTAAAGTTCCCCCCAGGTAAAATAATCCCTGAATTAATTGATTTAATATAAAACATGTACACATTTTATTGCCATTTATTTTAAATATATACTTGTGGTATAAACAGAATGCTATTCGTGGTATACGGTTTTTATTTGACTTGGGAGAATGTCCTTACATAAGCCCTATCTATCTATATATTTCATTATTATAAAAACCACTGTGGATTAAAGGATAGATATTATTTAGTTAGTTATTTAGTTATTGGAACTGCCATGAGGTGATTAGTTTAGGTGTTGATGCACTATAGCACTCCTGAATCAGGTCGTTTTGAAGTTGAATAGTCCTGCCAACAGCAATTCAGTATGGAGCCGCAGATGTTTCTTCGGCATTTTTCATCATACGAATCCACAACCTGACTGAAATTAGAGTTGCTCACCTCTGGTAGACTCAGCTTTTATGAGTCTTTTTAGAAGCTCCCCCAGGTAAATAATTCTATAAACGGAAACAGCAACAGAGAATTAGACAAAACACACACACACACACAAATGTTAAAAGTATGCAGTAAACTTATTAGAAACAAAATGCACAATGGGAAAGTGAAATGGGGACAAATTGATTCTAAAACCTAGTTACTATACCTGTAAATTGTTTGCCTTTCATATATTACATGTTCCTGCATTGCTCTCAGAGGTCATGGTGTCATGTGAAATGTCAAGAGTGGATTACGGTCTTTCACACAGTGGAGGCCTGCTGTTAAAGTCATTTATATGTAAACTGTGGAACTGTGAGTGCAGTGGGAATTCTCTGAATAACATGGATTTTACCAGAGAACTAAGGCGAAAGAAACCCCTGCGTCATTGATCATTCAAACCCCCACTACTTACCAAAACAAAAAACAGTTTTTAAATTTGTATGTCTTTTTAAAATTGCCATTTTTTTCATGCTTGACAGTTCAGTCCCAATGTGGACACACTAATACTCTGTCAAGTAAGGTAAAATTGTTCATAGCAAAAAAGAATGACTGTACAACACAAAGGAGGTAAATGGTGATACTAGCTCTCAATCAACGCAATAGGCAACACGATATCCAACAAAAGAACAAGAGAAAGAAAGGGCAACACACAAGTAGCATAGTTAATAGTTTCCATGGGATTGTGCGGAGCTCTGTTCAAAACGGCACTATGAGGCAGTGATGGAAGTGCAGGGCCAGGCTGGGTCAGTACACAATCTAAGCAATCACACAAAAAGGTAAATGTAACCTTTAACCTGACACAACTGTGTTGATGTTAACTCTCTAAATACAAACAGCCCATGTGGAACACAGCTTTATCAGAAAAAAAAAACTTCAGAATTAAATTGTCATCACTAACACAATTTCAACATTTCTCTGCACTCTGCCTGCTTGACTGGATAGTAATTAACGATAATTGACCTATTCACACCTGCATCTTCACTATTTGCATAGCAGCGCTACACATTATTTCTTAAATGGGACCATTAAGCCTTCAGGGGTGGAAGCAACAGTAACCCCTATGGTATAAGAATATAAACTAAAATTTATTTCTCCATAATCAATTGATAAAGGCTTATGTTTCTTTTTAGTATTACTACATACCTTATGTAATATGTAATTATGGGTAATTTAAGCAATCACAAATTGAGAAAAGGGGAAACAGTATTAAAAAAGACTACCCTTGGCAGATATGGTTTTTACTCAAGTTCAATAAATTAAAACATGAGAAACAAGCATTAGGTCTCTACTGAAAAGGGTAGGTGGTGATTGAAGTTGAAAATCCGTAGGGTACTGGCAAAATAAAACCAGTAGGGCTGTCCTTCATACCTTTCAGGAAATATTAATACATATAGCCTTTCTGCTGCCTCCACCAAGATTTACGTAGGTAGGCATATTGGTTGATCTATTATTTCATTCTACTTTTTATTTTTTTTTAGGTTGTTGTTTTTCAGAGTGTAATTTCATAACCTTGCTTTTGCTACTTCTCACTCTCTGTGCCAAATGTAAACTGTGTTTTCACCTGAAGTCCCCTTGAGTTTCAAAAAACAACTGAGATGTTGTGTGCTGCCTGCAGACGTGTATGTATACACGGAAGATACTGCTGTATACTGAATATTATACTAACATAATATTTCTTGGATTTGCAGTTATTCCACAAATAAGGACAAAAAAACAAGTGTCTTCAAAAACATATTGGCCCATATGCATAAAACATTTCCTTTATTGTGCCAATAATTAGAACATTTTTAAGTATTTTGTTATTTGTAACGCATACATTAAATTGTATTGTTAACTCGTCCGACCAGGATAAGTTACTTACTGGTCGGAAAACATAAAAATCAGGTTTGTAGCCTATTCATTGCTCTAAGTCAGGGGTCTCCAACCCTGGTCCTGGAGGGCTGGTGTCCCTCCTGGTTTTTGTTCTAACTGTACACTAAATTAATTAATTGGATCAGTTAAGCTTCTAATAAGCACTTAATTGGTCAAATAAAAAAAAATGCACACTGTAAAAAAGGCACACTACTTTTAGAAAGATGCAAATTTTGTCCAAAAAAAAATGCACACTACTTTTAGAAGACACTATTTTTTTTGGCATTCTTTCTTTTCGTTTTCGTTTTGCAATTCACAGCCACCGCATATAACTCTATTATATACTGCATTTTTGTTAATGTACAAATTAAAAAGTCCAGCTATATTTGTTTTTTTATTCACGACAATCCTTTGTTTAGTCCATTGTGATTTTCATTGAAAAGAGGGGAAAAGTTGATGGAGTGGCTGACTGTGCCTTTGCAGTTTAAGTGAATTTCGGATAGGTGCCTCAGCTGTGATTGTTTTTTAAAGCAGGTGATATCAACTGTACCGATATTGAGAATGCAGCAGGTAAAAACCTCACTATGGTAAGGCTGAGGGCATGAATTGAGTTTCTCTGCAATGTTGCAGAACTGCACGTGAAACATGCACTCAGATTGGCTGAAAGTCAATAATATTAAAATATGTGCTGATACTGACCTGTGCATCTTTATTAAAGTAAAATAACTTTCAAAAGGTAATGGCTTATTAGCATAGAAAAGTTATAAAAAGCATGTACAGCTGTCTATATATTTTTTTCCCAAAAGCTGTATTACTTTTTTTTTTTTTTTTTGTATGAAATATAAGTTGGGAGAGTCTAAAAAACATAAAGCAAATACTAAAGGCTTTTTTAAAATGGTCTAGAGCAGGAGTCTTCAACCCTGGCTTTTTTGGCTTAATTAGTCAAGATTAACATGTTCCAGAGCTTTAGCCATTGATGTAAAGACACTATAAAACCTGCAGGAGTGGGGCTGTCCAGGACCAGGGTTGCAGACCCCTGACAACACTCTGTACTCAGGGTCTGGTGTAACATCAACATTTGCTTGATTATTTCAGGTAAGACATTTTCCTTTTATTCATTCTGAACCCATTAGCAGCCACAAATGGGATACTCTACCACAAAAAAAAAACATATACAGAAATCCATCGCGTATCCGACTGTGGTGGGATAAGGATGGATATGTAAAAAGGTAAATAAATGAATCCTGTTTTTAAATACCATTATACACAGCAGTAACAGTTACTATATTCACACAATTATTGTTTTGAGATTTAGCTTTTATTAGGGAGCTCCCCTCGTAGCTGTCTGCCGCGTGGATGCGTGCGTTCTCTGCTGTGTGACAGACAGGACAGCAAGACGGAGGTTGAAGTTGATATGCCCCGCAAGCGAACAGGATTTATTTACATATCAACACACCGAACAACTCGCATGACACTGCCAGCAATGGTTGTGCACAGAGCACATACAACACAGTGTATGAAAACATTGGTAGGATCTACAATCTCTGAACTTATCTTCTCTGTTCAATAATAAACTAACGTTGCCTAAGAAATTGATCATGGCGGATAAACAGCAAGGGTGGATATATGATGGGCAGATACACGACGGATTACTATATTCTGAATTTCAGTAAACCATCCTGGATAGACTTGCCCTGAATTAAATGTTGTTTCTGTTTTGGTAAATTTATTGGGTGCCTTTTTTCTTTTTAAAAATAAAAAAAATCACTAATATCGATTGAGTAAAATAACTTTGAGAATCTAGCCTGTACATATGTAGTCTTTAAATAATCCATGTGATTGTGAACACTACCAATCCCTGTCATGCTACAGATAGAAACAATTTGAAGAGATGCTTATACCTACAGAAATGTAATTCTAATATAGTTTCAAGCATCGTGAAGGTGCTCATACTGAGTAGATTTTCAGCTGGTGGGGACGGGATGATCTTGATTGCTTTTCCAGCAGAGCTGAGTGACAAGGCTGGGATTAGACCCCCGCTGTCTGGCTCCCTGATTTCAAAACTCACATTAGGATTCAGATAAGAAGTTTTTGGAGATGAGATAGAGGCTGAGTTTTATCTTCCAGTCGTGTGCTCCCACTGATTTGATTCATCTCATGCTGTCCTCCGAATCTCTCTCTCTCTCTCTCTCTCTCTCTCTCTCTCTCTCTCTCTCTCTCTCTCTCTCTCTCTCACTCACTGACTTAATTAATACAGCAAACAAGTCTGCCTGTGTCCGGAAATCACTGACTTTGAGGCACCTTTCTTTCTTTCGTGCCCAATTTATTATGTAAAATGTAGGTTTTGGTTTCTGTTGTGTGCCTGCATATCTTCAGTGAATTGTGGGATTTAACAACACTGGTAGGTTCCTAAGGCAGGTCAAAGGAAAGGCCCCGTATTTGTGTTTTGTGTCACTTTACAGTACTAGCTGACAGTACTGCATTAAAAATAAAATCGAATGGAAATTTACTTCCAATCGGTTTTTAAATCCCTCATTCATTGCTACTGAATGTCACTCAGCTTTTCTTGCAAAATTAATAAATTTCAAGAGGCTTGTTTCTAGGGGTGCGCTGTTACTCATAACTCGGAATTACTTTTTTGGCAGGTATTCAATAAATCGATTCATTAACGTGTTGATTTCAAAACAAGAAAAGGTGTGCTTCCCTCAGTTTACTATTGAGTACCAATCAATGGCAATTAACTTTCACATTGAGTGTTTTAAAAGCTGAAGATTATTTTCCTCTCATCCGAGGCGCGGAGATTTTTACTGATGTACTGGCATACCGTAAACTGAGTTTTATTAGTTATTTTTATAGTTCCAGCCTTTACAATCAAGAGCATATTTGATTGATGTGGGAACTCAGATTTATAACGTGCCTTCATTAACTTTAGAGCATACTGTAGGTCTACACCTCATAGTTCATCATTTCTGGAAGTAAGTTAGTCCAACATGTTTTATATTTTGATATGCATATATTATTTTGCTGTTGGTCTTCTGAATAACCGTAATAATGTTTCAAACCCAACACACAAAGAAAAGGTTCATTTTAAATGTAAATACAAAAGTTCTAATCCAACGTGTGTCCAAAAGCAAACAGTACCGTTTTTTTAGTGTATATTAAATAAAGCTGTACAGTCCAACTGTTTGTGAAAGTCAGTGTTAATAATGCATACCATGATTAATGGGGTCACAAACAGTGCTAGGCTACATTATAAATAAGAAGATGAAAACTGAAAGGTTGAACATTTCTTCATATCACTGGATACAAAGCAAAGATGGAATATGAATGAAGTCATTTTTCACAGCCTGGTCATTGGTATGTACGATTATATATATAAATAAAATTAAAAAAAAAAAAAAACCCTTGCCCACTAGCCAGTGCTGTGTTACTGAGGCATAGGCACAGTGGACTGTATGATAGTGAGCAACATTAGTACAGGCAATTCACCCATGACAAGTGTGAAGTGCCATGCAAAGTGTGGGGCAGCAGTGTGGAGTAGTGGTTCATACTACAGTAGCAGTGGGCTAGACCGAGTGCCTCAGTGTTCCAGCGCTTAGTAATCTCCTGCCAGCAGAAAATAAAGGGTTTTATATCGGGTAATTTCTGTGTAGTTTTGTGTGTGTGTGAGTGAGAGATGCATTCAACCACGTAAAACATCTGCAGAAGTAACCTAGGCTCCTCTCCCACATAAATAATGCAGAAAGGTGATATGGACAGTGCTACAGTGCAGTTGAGTTGACTCCCGTAACACCTCTTCAAGGTATCTGTAGAAGGGGGCTTATAAAGGATTATCTCTATCTGACCAGCAAGGTGATTGGCAGATTTATTTTTGTATATAAAGGTGAAAGAAGTGCCTGTAAATGGTGAGGGGCTGATAGTATTAAAGGCTGAAATCTCTTTTTTTTTAAGACAGTGAAGATTTCCTGTAAATGTTATAGAAAAATAAAATTAAATATAGGGTCTATGCGAGATAGAGAGCTTTATATATAAAAAAGCAAAAAGAGGGTGGGAGAAAGTCACAATCATTAGGAGTTAAAGCATGATTGACGATTGATTGTTATGACAATTACATTTCCAGCTATTGATTGATACTGTACATGTATGTTTCTTCCACGGATTCACATCATTGCCAGGAACACAGGATCAGTAAAGGAACGCTAATCCCTGCACTGTTTCCTTCACAGTACAACAGACTAGGGCTTTATATACACTGAAAATATTTTTTTATAACGGATCAATCAAGGCGCTGTTATGGTCAGCGCATCTTAAATTATAATAGCGACTTGGGATTTAAAATGTCTTGTGCCCTTTAGGAGAACTGAAATTGCAGTATTTGACAGCAGGATCGGATGCAATGGCAGAGCCCCCGTGGTGTCTTTAGATTGGAATTATTTTATTACCCGGTGTCAGCAAATGTTTTTCTTTCCTTTTTCTTCAGGCATAATGCAGCCATTGTTTCCTGCTGTTGTATCTATACTGCTCGGAAAGGATCACATGGACAGGGAGGGAGTTTACAGCAACTCTAAACATTGACTTTATATTTTTATACAGTATATATATAGGCTAGATATCAGGTTTGACAGTATTTATGTTCAAACAAGTGGCACTGCTTGACCCCCAGGTGCCAACATATAATTGGCTAAAGTAAAAGGGCTTGTAACCAGGAGGTCCCTGGTTCAAATCCTAGCTCAATCACCGATTCACTGTGTGAGGTTGAGCAAGTCACTTAACCTCCTTGTGCTCCATCTTTCGGGTGAGACGTAGTTGTAAGTGACTCTGCAGCTGATGCACAGTTCACACACCCTAGTCTCTGTAAGTAGCCTTGGATAAAAGCGTCTGATAAATAAACAAATAAATAAAAAGTAGACATCACTTTGTTTTTCTTTTGTTTGTTTTTAAATCTGTGCAATTGCAGTTTCTTAGCAATAAACAACATGGCAAAAAACACATTTTCATAAAGTAAAAGCTTTACTGAGGTTTACCTTTGCCTTCTTTTACCTGTACATGCAAGTGAAAACTGTCAAATATAACAAACTCTTACAAAAATAAATGCGGAAAAGGGGGCGTTGTACAAAGAAAAAAACTCACTGTTTTGTTTTGTGTTTATTACTCTCGTAACAGAATATAGGATCACAACAAAGCTAAACGCTGATTACTATACGTATCGCTGATCAACCAATGAGTCGCCTTGTATAAAGGTGTCTGCTAAATAAATCATAATTATAAATAACACAAATGAAGGTTGTACTCAGGAGTAGCTTTATAACCAAAAATATTTATATTTTTGTAAAACATAATTTTTTATCACACCCTCCACCGGTCGTGATATTTTCAAGTCCAAAATCAACTGCCACAGCCCCTGAATAATGTCTGTAGGCCTACAGGTGCTGTGTCACTGTGAAACTATTTATCAAAAACCAAGTGCAGCAAGAGAAAAGGGGAGTTCTTAAAAGTTTATAGCGATTTTGGTAGTATATTATTAGGAAATACTAGTGAAAAGTTCATAAAAATTTACTGGATATGTGTTTTTTTATTGTTTGATTCATGAACATTGGAATTAAAGAGTAAGAAGCGCGGTTCCAAAAAATAAAAATATAGAGCGGCCATTTTGAAAAGCTCTTTGATACAGACTTTAAAGTTAAGTGTAAAAAGTTAACAGGTTGTTACAATGAAAAAATAAATCGCAGGTACATTCTTTAAACAGTTGTAGCAACATGTGGGGAACGTACAACGCTATATTTTTTGGAACCCCGCTCTTTAAGTGTGGTGTTCTATGCAGGGGATGACATCTGCTATGGCCATGTCACTTTCAAAATGCTTCCAGTGTGCCTGAATTAAACTACAGTATGGTTCTAGTTTTGACAGACTAAAAGCTTTGAACATATTCCAGTGTTGAATTTGTAAAATAATGCTCTCATGGACCTTGGTACAGAACCATTGCAATGCTATGCAGTAGCAGGTCCACTGCATCGTTGGTATTAGAGATTTCAAACAGAACTGAAATGCATGCTAGTAGGAGTGTGGTCCCCTTAGGCTGTTGTCTGTTTCCCTTTTTTCTGAGCCCTTCTGTTCCACACTCATTATAATCTATTCTCAAACACAGTTTCAGCTACAACCTGCGGTCCACTCCACCTTCATACTAAGCCACTCTGTTTTAGCGCAGTACAGGATAAAAGGCTCTCTTTTACTGTCTCTATTCATGTGCAACAAAAACCACAGCAGCAATTCAATATAATGAGATATGTTTCCTTTTCTGTTGTGGTCTTTTAGCTGATGATTTGTGTTGTGACATATGGAGTGGAGGTATGGTGCGTGGAAGGAATGTTAAACAACGTCTCTGATTTCCTCCAGTCGCAAGCTGCCCTCAGGCTAAACTGGTGGATTCTGTCTCTTTATATTCAATAATGTGTGTAACGAAGCATGTTATAATATAAATCTTCAGTGCGCTATAAAAAGATACATGCAATATAAATATTATTCTAATAAAATGTATATACACATTTCATGGAATTACCAGAAGGTATATTTGCCTATTGCCACATTTTTATGTGTCTATTGAATTCTATGTAGTCCTACTTGTGCAATTTCGCTAATTTTGAATGGCATTTTTCCCACTTTGCATCCATTTTTTAAAGTGAGCATCAATGTCTTCTGTATATTATTTAACATTATGAGATGATAAATATAATTGTTATTTTTTAAAGGTGGCAAAAGATTAGCAAAAACATAGCAAAACAATTGGCCATGAAACTCATGTAAAGAATAACAATGTGATAATAGACACATTAATGGCTGCAAATATGCTCTATGGTAGTTCCATTTAAAGTTGAAACAACTTCTATAGTAAATCATTATTGGCTGTATCTTGTAGGCAAAATTCCCATCTTGTAGACCCTTGTACTTTCTGACTTATCATTCTCCAATCCAGCTAATACAGTTACTCTGTTGTAAAGCTTGTTACTGAACTGTAACTGAATCCAGCCTGGTATGATGATCTATTTATCCAATAGGTTCAATACAGTCTATGGGATACACATGATCCCTCCAGGACAAAACCTTAACAGGCATAACAACGGATTCTGGGACACACTGAATAACCAAGTGGAGGATCAGACACCCGGTATTTTATGATGCCAGCTCGAAGTAACTGTTCTCTTCTAATTTTGTTTTTCCTTTTTTTTTTTTTAATGTAGTAATCGCCAAATGATTTTACCCTTCGTTTTTCTCCCAATTTGAAATGTCCAATTGTATTTTAGGCTCAGCTCACCGCTACCACCCCTTCGCTGACTCAGGAGCAGCGAAGACGAACACACGCTGTCCTCCGAAGCATGTGCTGTCAACCAACCGCTCCTTTTCAGTCTGTAGGCCTGCCATGTAGCCAACCCAGAGCTACAGCGTTGTAGGACAACACAGCTCTGGGCAGCTAACAGGCAAGCCTGCAGACGCCCGGCCAGTCTACAGGGGTCGCTGGCCGACCTAAGCCCTCTCCCTCAGGCGGTTCTCGGCCAATTGTGTGCCGCCCCTTGAGAGCTCCCGTCCAAAATACCCTGGACTCAAACCGGCGACCTCCAGGCTATAGGGCACATCCTGCACTCCACGCGGAGTGCCTTTACTGGATGCGCCACTTGGGAGTCCATTCTCTTCTAATTTAACCAACATGAGATGGCCATTTTATCTGAATATACGTTCACCCTTTCTCTAAACTTAAGGCCCATAAAATATAAATACTTCTTATTTCATTGTTATTTTGTGGGTACCCCTTTACCAAATGATCCTCAATGGCAATGTGGTCCACTGCAAAGGGGCAATGGTAGCCCAAGGGCAGTAGTTACAATGGTAGATTGGTAACTTTTCCATATTTGGGGAACAATGTAGCTGATACATCCCTGTGCTCATGTCTCCCTTTCCTGTCTTCAAACCTATGGGTTTTTTTTGCGAGGAAGAAAACAATTACAAAGTAATTAACAGGAATTGTCTCGTTGTTCTGCGTGTTGCCATGGCGTAGACTTAGCCCCCCCCCAGGGGCTGTTTTGTAAAGAAAGCTGCACGTCGGTTTCCTCAGAATTATTTAATAAAAATCCCTCTCTTGAATAGTTACTCCTTCAGCAATTACAAACATGGACTATTAATCAGAAACCCCATAGTGTTTATGCAGAAAAAAGGGCATCATCCTTTCATTTGGATTTGACTGCCCCATTGCTCATGCTGTCACTACACAAAATGCTGTATACTTCCGCTGGGATTTCATTTTTTGTATTAATAATAATACAATAAAATGTACATGCATGTGCAGGCACAGCATCTCTAGACTTGGGAATTGATGTGAGGGGTTTTTTTTTTTAAATTAATTTTAGCATCCCTGCAAGAGGAGATTATATGTTTTTGTAAACCTGCCACAGCTTATTAACTGCTAATATCTCATAAACCATTTCAGATACCGGCTCCATATTTTCAGTTTTATGGAAACCCCTAAGATGACCTAAGATGCCATATTGGGTTAATTTTACTTTTTGGACAATAAAGACTACAGATCACATACTTTGAGATTGTGTCTCCACAGTTGGTACACAGCTGTATTCTATGATTCTCTCAAAAAAGTTCCATTACTGATGTTGACAAATTAAAATAAACCATTTCACAGCCACAGTTTATTATCCTCTTTATTAACCTCTAATGCTTACTAACTACTTGATCAGATATACCATCCCCCTAACATTATATCCCCTGGAATATTTTGTTTTTGTTCCCCAACAAATTAATTTTTTTATTCAATATTTCACTGCACATAGCAATATTAAGACAACTTAAAAGGGTGCTTTATACATGGTTATTCATAATTCACTCAGTAGAGGCTGTGAGTATAGAGGAACTGTAGGCACCCAGCCTCTTTATATCTGAATAACCCTCTGGTTGCCAAGCGATGTGTCACAGATATGGCTGCCACATAGTACATTTTTTTGTAAATGTGTAAACTACCTGCAGTGAACTGAACAGCCCCGTTTAAACAACAACAACTTAAGAAAGGTTACAAACGAGAGGCCATTCGGCCCATCTTGCTTGTTTGTTTGTTAATAGCTTATTGATCCCAGAATCTCATCAAGTAGCTTCTTGAAGGATCCCAGGGTGTCAGCTTCAACAATATTACTGGAGAGTTGGTTCCAGACCCCACAATTCTCTGTGTAAAAAAGTGCCTCCTATTTTCTGTTCTGAATGCCCCTTTATCTAATCTCCATTTGTGACCCCTGGTCCTTGTTTCTTTTTTCAGGTCGAAAAAGTCCCCTGGGTCGACATTGTCAATGCCTTTTAGAATTCTGAATACTTGAATCAGATCCCGCGTAGTCTTCTTTGTTCAAGGCTGAATATATTCAGTTATTTTAGCCTGTCTGCATACGACATGCCTTTTAAACCAGGAATAATTCTGGTCGCTCTTCTTTGCACTCTTTCTAGAGCAGCAATATCCTTTTTGTAGCGAGGTGACCAGAACTGAACACAATATTCCAGATGAGGTCTCACTAGTTTTACTTCCCTTGATTCAACACTTCTCACAATATATCCAAGCATTTTGTTGGCCTCTTTTTTTATAGCTTCCCCACATTGTCTAGATGAAGACATTTCTGAGTCACATAAACTCCTAGATCTTTTTCATAGATTCCTTCTTCAATTTCAGTATCTCCCACATGGTATTTATAAAGATGGCCTGGGTCCTTGTCAAGAAAAAAATAATTTATATTGAATACTGATACTAATGACGATTATTATTATTTTTTTTATTTACCTTTTAAAAGCATGATCTTAAGCACACACCAACTGCTGATTTAAGTTTCACTTTTATGCAAATGTTATAGGTAACTTACACAAGCAAACTAAGCATTTGAAACAACTCTTAATTGAACTTCCTATACCATCTCCTGTTCCACATAGAGAATTTATTTTATAATGCTGATACTGCATCATGTTAAACAAGCAAGGCAATATAAATGCCACAAGCCAGCCACTGAGTATTTATTTGGTAGAAAATTGAATCTGGTCAGGTGCCTTGTGGACTGTAGTGTTTTGTAACAAGCACTTGTATACACTGGTGCTGGCACCCAAGAATGTAAAGAAAAATACATCGACAGCCAGTCTTTGCATGAAAAAAGCTAGGATAGTTAATAATGAAGAAAAATGCCATTCAGAATATTGGGGATACAATGACAGTGAACTTCTCTGTTGCTTAATGTTAGTTCATGGGTTTTCTAAAAACGTTTATTAGCAAACTAAACCATGGCATTTGCACATTTAAAGGCGGAAGCCACAGTCCAGTGTTACTGTCAAACATTTTTCCTTTGCATATCATCCGTTGATAAATACATAAATTGCTCATATGTATGTTTGGTTTTTAAGCGTTTGGTTTTAGCTCCCCCACCTAAAGGAGTTTATAGTACTCTGCTCAGATGGTAATGGTGGAATTACTAGAGCAACTATAAGAAGTGATTGCATAGCTCCAAGACGACGTGCTAAGTTTGCACAGACAGTTCTCACAAGGGTACCATGTTTTAGAATTTACTACCGGATGATATAAAAGGTTCTTATAATTATAACAGTTTTACAACTAAATTAAAGGTTTGGTTAAAACAAAGACAAGTCTGTGATCATGAACTGTAGCTATGTATTTTTATTTTTAATATAAATTGTAATGTTTATAGCTTTGTAATATATTATGTATTATAATGAAAATTGTTTTAATATCTCTAAGATAACAATTTTAATATATCATAAGGGTTGGGTGGGTATTTAAGGGAATTAATTTTAGTTCTATTTATTAGGCTGACAACAGTATGGGCATTTGGTAGCTGCTATATTTATAACTGTAATACAGTATATGGGATTTTGGTTTATATGAAGTAATCTATTAATCTTGTTGTATTTATTGTACTGTGCCATTTGTATGTGTTGGGTGTATATTATTTATTTATTTATTTATTTATTTATTTATTTATTTGGTTTCTTATGAGCCCAGGGACTTCCGATGTAAATTAGCTTATAAGCTAGCTAAGTCTGGGTACAATACATCTTGTGACTTGTCATGAATGTTAAAAATTGTACATTGTCCCTGTTAAATAAAACATTTGATGACTTGTGGCTCTTTCTGTTTGTTCCAATCCAGGACCTGCCAAAGGACCCGTTTGGAAAAAGACTGTCCTGTTCCATTTAATATCTAAGGACATGGTTGCATTAAAATCCTAGACTGCAATTGATGTGTTCCAGGTGACTAATACAAAGGAGAGTACTGTGTCCAGTTATGGTCATCACAGAAACAAACGGGCATTGTGGCCCTGGAGAGAGTCCAACAAATAGCAACCAGACTAATCTACAGTATTTAGCCTAGAAAAAGAAGAATTAGGGGGGATTTGAGTGAAGTCTTTAAAATCTTAAAAGGAGCTGATAAAGCTAGCCCTAAATAATAATTTAATCAAAACACAGAAACCAGCACCAATGGATGCAGTTGGAAATTAAGTGGAGATTGACTTCGGACAGAGGGTAGGAGACACTTCTTTATATAAAGAGTGTTGAGGGTAGGGGGAACGGGTTACCTAGTACATCACGGGGATACTTTAAGACCTAGCTTGACCGTTTTGAGATCAGTCAACTACTAGGAACCAAATGAGCACTGATGGGCTGAATGGCCTCCTGTCCTTCGTAAATGTTCTTATGTTCTCATGTTTTCATGTTCCTATATTCCACCTGTCAAATAGACCAATGGAAAGTGTTCAAGCTGGAACAACCTTCCATCTGAAAAAGAGCAGCCCTACTCTAACATTTTAAAAAAACTTGTTTTTCATTTTGCTTTGAACTTGTCAGCTTTTAGCTTGTCAGATTGATAAATGTAACAACCCTGTAGTTTCAAATTAGATATTCCATATCAAGAATCTATTCTGGACTGAAAAAATAAAGAAAGAGAAAGAAAGAGTGAGAGAAAGAAATACATAGGCTACATACATACATTTTTGGTCCTGTTTTTGTGTCCTCCATGTTACCTGGATGCTGGACAGTGCTGGACAGTGACACAGCCTACATCATCACAGTAGGGTAGAAAATGATGAAGAGCCCATCTTTCCATTCAGTTTCAGTCAAGCACGGTGCTCATTAGAGCACACTTCTGAAGTAAACCATCATGTGGTAAAGTGTCAATCCTCTTTTGACAGTCTTTCTTGTACCTAGTCAGAGGAAAAACCTGATAAACAAAAATAGTTTGGTATATAATTAGGCTTGCTACTTTTCAATATTAATTGGTAAAGCTCATTAAACGTCGAATTCCCCCAAAATATGAGTTTAACTGAAATAAATTTATATAAGATAAACGTCGGTAAAAACACCCGCTATTTTTTATTTTCTTACCAAAAATAATAATTTCGAAATCCTCTCTAGTTTGTGTAGTTTTTATACTTTGCTCTGAATGGCTGGGAGTCGCTGTCAGTCATCTCAGTGGTCTGTTAGTACTGTAGTTTCACCCTGTTCTGACAGATCTCGTTGACTGAAGCAGTGCTAGAATGCTCTCATTTGCCAGCTACAGCACCTGTCATTCAGAGCGCCTACTTTGAAATTAGCGGGTTAAGGTGTACGTAAGCTTCTGCTTTAGGTATACGGTGACAGTTACTAGTTTGATTTGAAAATTGGGCACAAGAGAAAAACACTTGAATATTGTGCACAATACACTGGCCGACGGCTGAAGTCTCCACGGCAGGACGAAGTGGGCCCGTCTGCCTTGCCTTCCAGTGACTCTGAGTCCAGCTGTGCTGAAGCAGGAGAGGGGGAGCTCAGACTCCGACTAATAAGTGCAAGTTAGTTCTGTTCAACTATCTGATGTTTTGTTCTGTGCATATTATTTTTACTCGTAAATTTATGCTACAAAGGTCTGAGTAATACACTTTTATATGCTGCATTTACTACGGTTTATTTGAGAATTTCTAAATGTATAGCTCAGCTGTGACCAAACGTTATTTCAGTTAGAATGTTAACCACAGTTTTGTTGCATGTAGAATATGATAAAGGGGTTTCGCTAAATGAGATGTTTTTCAATGGCATAAAAAGTCTGTTTTTTTTTGTTGTTTTTTTAAAAGCATAAAGGTCAATTTCACCCATTCTCTGCTTGAATTGAAAAATAGGTACATTCTTTCTAAAATAAACGGCGATATTAAAATCTTCGATTTGGCAAAAAAATTTAAATTGAATAGTAGCAAGCCTATATATAATTTAATAACAAAAACATGGTCCTTTGCTTTCGTGACTGGCTGCAGCTGTGGAGACATTTACAGCAAAGGCCTGTGTCAAAAAAGCATTCTATTTGAAATGTTTGTTCTTGAACGAACTTTCAGTAGTTATAAATTAATACTATTCAGTGTTAACTAGCCAAATATGATAACTGACAGATGTGAAAATAAACATGATTTTCCACAGTAAAGAACATTACAGGCTGAGATTATTTAAGTAAGTATGTAAGTTATTTGTAGGAACTATATATGGGAATATAAATTACATGAGCCCTGGTGCTCAAAAATTGAAAATGCTTTATGCTTTTGCCTGACACCGATTATGGAGATAATGTGTATTGTGTTCACTCCAAATACATATTTTCAACACCTCACTCATTGTGTATGATTTTTTTATGTTGCCCATTCTAGCTTGCAGATGTGTAATGTATATTAAACTTGATTTGCAATCTTCCTCCTGAATAAGGTTTTATCACTGGCTGAATGTGATTTTACAGATGCCTAGATATTGGAAAGCCCTACAGTTTCACACTTCAGATTGAGTATGTTTCCAGTCATTACTCTTTGAGATCTACAGGCTTGTAAACTGAATTTAATTGAGGCCACGTTTTGCATATACTGTCGTTACCAAACTTCCTCTGGAGGTCCATTCAAAATGCTCCTGAACAGTCCATTAGTTTGGGGAATTTAAGACCTGATTTTAGGCAGTAATTGTATTTGAGGACAATATTGCTTTTATTACTAGTATTGATAGCAGAGCTAAGAAAAACAACGACAACAATAATAGGAAGTATGTCTGTAACATACTGTACATTCCCTACAGGGCTGTTTATTCCAAAAAAGTGATATCAGCATGGGGGAGAAAGTTGATGGCCATATCAACAGCATGTACAAATGAGTATTGAATAAGACATATTTAATCATAACTTGCTAAGAATCCAGATGTATGCAAGCACGTAAGAGAGACATAGAGATAGATGAATGTGTGGACAGACAACCCCCCCCCCCCCCCCCCAATAATTTTGAGTTGTTTATGTAAGTGTGATATACAGAAGGATGCATCATAATAAACAATTTTTTATTGGATAAGTGGTTCTCCAGATACAGTGCCTTGCATAAGTATTCACCCCCCTTGGACTTTTCCACATTTTGTAGTGTTACAACCTGGAATTAAAATGGATTTAATTGGGATTTTTACCATTTGATTTACACAACATACTTAACACTTTGAAGGTGCAAAATATGTTTTTATTGTGACACAAAAGTTAATTAAACAAAAAAAAAAAAGACATTTGTTGGTTGCATAAGTATTCACCCCCCTGAGTCAATACTTGGTAGAAGCACCTTTGGCAGCAATTACAGCTGTGAGTCTTTTTGGGTAAGTCTCTACCAGCTTTGCACATCTGGATCCTGCAATTTTTGCCCATTCTTCTTGGCAAAATTGCTCAAGCTCTGTCAAGTTGGATGGGGACCGTTGGTGAACAGCAATTATCAAGTCTTGACACAGATTCTCAATCGGATTGAGGTCTGGGCTTTGACTAGGCCATTCTAAGACATTCAGGTTCTTGTTTTTAAACCACTCCAGTGTAGCTTTGGCTGTGTGTTTTTAGAGTCATTGTCCTGCTGGAAGGTGAACCTCTGCCCCAGTCCCAGGTCTCTTGCAGACTGAAACAGAGTATCCTCTAGAATTTCCCTGTATTTGGCTCCATCCATGTTGCCCTCAATCCTGACCAGTTTCCCAGTCCCTGCTGATGAAAAGCATCCCCATAACATGATGCTGCCACCACCATGCTTCACCGTGGGGATGGTGTTCTCAGGGTGATGAGCAGTGTTGGCTTTGCGCCACACATAGCGTTTTGCGCTAAGGCCAAAAAGTTCAATTTTGGTCTCATCAGACCAGAGAACCTTTTTCCATGTTTGCTGTGTCTCCCACATGCCTTTTGGCAAAATCCAAACGGGATTTGATATGGGTTTTTTTTCAGCAATGGCTTTCTTCTCGCCACTCTTCCATAAAGCCCAGCTTTGTGGAGCGTCCGGGTTATAGTTGTCCCATGGACGGTTTCTCCCATCTCAGCTGTGGATCTCTCCAGCTCCTTCAGTTACCACTGGCCTCTTGGTTGCTTCTCTGACTAATGCCCTCCTTACCTGGTCACTGAGTTTTGGTGGACGGCCTTCTCTAGGCAGTCGCAGTTGTGCCATATTCTAGTTCGGCTAGGGTGTCGGCTCACTGCGCACCAGCAACTCCTATAGTCTGTCTGGGCGCCTGCGAGCTTGCCTGTAAGTTGCCCAGAGCTGCGTTGTCCTCCGACGCTGTAGCTCTGAGGTGGCTGCATGGTGAGTCTGCAGTGTGAAAAGAAGCGGTCAGCTGACGGCACACACTTCGGAGGACAGCGTGTGTTCATCTGTGCCGATCCCGAGTCAGCGCAGGGGTGGTAGCTCATACCTCATTATTCTTTACCATGCTTTCACTGTGCTTTACTACACTTTGCTATGTTTTTACTATGGGAAAGAAGGGTATATTTAGAAACAGTTGCTGAATTAATCATTTTTTAAGATGTTTGCATTAATTCGTTATATACTGTAATGTGTTATGTACTTCATAACAATCTATTGCTTATAACTTCTGCATTTATTGTATATTTTAATTGAAAAATTGAATAAAAAAAATATTTGAAATCAAATACAATGAAAGTACAGTGGGGGGAGGACTCCAGTCGGGTGGGGTTATTAGATTATTAGATCTGCTGCTGTTTAGATCATTGAAATAGAGCCCATCAATTCAAAATCAATTCACATACATATTTCTGATTCACTCTAGTTTGTCCTGAACTACTGAATTGGAATTGGACTAGTAAATACTGAAAAGCAGGCTCTTGTTATAACAATGATAAACCCATGCTTAGTTATGAAACAAGTACACTGCTTCAATATTAAGCACCCATTTGGCTTGCCCTGGTAGTGCTGTTTATAACACATGTGTGAATAAGGTCTTACACATGTCTAGGCAAGTAATTCATGCAGTACATCTGCATTTGTCTTAGTATGAAAGATCTGTCTAATTGACCTAATTCTTGTATACTAGGGAATACCTGACGAATCTGAAATATGAGCTCTGTTGCAGGTTGTGTAAGCCACTTACACACCTAGATTTATTACAGCTGGAGCTTTTGAATTCAATTATCATCATTTTAGTTGAATGGAGTCTCCCCAGTCAGATTTATCTTTTCTTGGTGAGGTTTCAGATTCATCACAAACTGAAAATGATTTGACAAAGTTACAATATTTTCAAATCAAAGCGCCATCTTTTAAACAATATTATCTTTTAATATCACATCTCAGAATGCTAAAAAGCAAACTGAAGTTCACATTTGGATGCACAGTAGGAAAAAAAATCTTGAAATTTAGCAAAATTGTACAAGTATGCATACATAGAATTTGATACCCATGGCAAAAATATAATGTCAGTAAATCTACCCTATGGTAGTTCCATTAACAGTGCAACAACTTCCAAGGTAAGGATTCATTTGTTGTCACAGGTAAAACCCCCACATTTTAGACACTCATCCTTTGCACCTTGTGCTGTTTTTAAACTGTTATGTTTATAATCTTTCTCATGCATGAGGGACAAGTCAGGTTAGTCAAGCACAAGACTGTCAGACTCTTTGCAAGCTTCCTATTATAGCTTTGTCAGCTCACCTTAGTCTTGACCTTTTGTGAGAATGTCAAAGACACTCATTGTCATATAGTCTTAGCAACTACCTCTGCAGGAACACAGTTTTATGGGTAAAATAAACTAATTACACATTTCCCCCCCCCAGCTATTCTGCTTTTATCCATCTCCCCCAATTTCACAGTGCACATGTCTATCATCCTGAATAATTATATAAATATATTCTCTATTTTATACCTTAGGGGTGACTTTCCATTGACTGCAAATTTTCATTTTAAAACCTATGAATACTAACTCCAAGAACACATTGCCATTGACTTTGAGCCACATTGGGGCTATTGAACACAGATGCTCTGGGCTTAAACATTACATTAATTACATTAATCTATTAGTCCCACAAACAGTCATTAAAAGCAGGTTTGACTTTAGTTTCTAATTTGTTAATTCATGTAATTAATTGAAGTTCACTTTTGCTTTTAAACAAACACTTGGTACACATTGGTAATCCATCACAGTCCATGGCAATATATCAGCAGCATTTGTTCCTGATCCATTTTGTTGCCCTTACTGAAATGGCTTTCTTGGGTTCTCCTAGGATGGAGTTTCTTCATGGTGATACGCTGGCTTTTTAATGGTATAGTTTGTTCACTACTTTACATTTGAGATCTTGGGAGATTAATAATCTGTTATTATTATTATTATTATTATTATTATTATTATTATTATTATTATTATTATTATTATTATTATTATTAGTTTATTTAGCAGAAGCCTTTATCCAAAGCGAGTTACAGAGGCTAGGGTGTGTGAACTACGCATCAGCTGCAGAGTCACTTACAACTACGTCTCACCCGAAAGACTGAGCACAAGGAGGTTAAGTGACTTGCTCAAGGTCACACAATGAGTCAGTGGCTGAGGTGGGATTTGAACTGGGGACCTCCTGGTTACACGCCCTTTTCTTTAACCACTGGACCACCACATTCCCACCAACTTCCCACATTTTGTTGACTATATTTAGACGTGTCTAAGCTGGCGTAGCTGTAGAAGATATTGAATTATGGTGGAGTATTCGACAAAAATGCATCAAAACTGTTAATTAAATCATTAAAATAGGACCCTCCCCATCAGTGTACATTTTTACAGACAGAATTACACTAAAAAAAACGTACATGCATTTTGATGTGCATTTCAGAATCTTGGTACACAAAGAGCCGCAGGTGTTTAAAGCATTATACACACATTTTTACATGACACACAGCGCTGTCCTCGGGTGCAGGGAGTCTGTGCCTTGTTGAGCTCTAGTAAATGCTGATGTCGTCTCTGGTGAAAAAGGAATCCGTCCTGGTTACTAAGAGATGGGAGCTCCAAGAGAGCTTCTTGAATTTCCTGTCCCAAGCCAGACCTCCCATTACTCAAACCCTGTCAGGAGCACACAGAGCCTTCAAACAGGTACAGGTGCAGCAGCGCTAAAAATAAAACACACTTGTACTGAATACAATATCAGAGAATAGAGAAATCAACTACAACCTTTTAGTACCAAGCTAAATAGAATTCTACTTTCCCTGCAATGTCACAGTAAAAAATGCCAATTTACATTGTTCTGTTGAAATTGCTGTTTAAGCATTGTACCACTACATAAATTCAAACTAATGATATAATCTAAGAGCAAACACTGTGAATGTGTGTATTGTAAGTTTCAGAAACAGCACTGTCAAATGACTGACAAAAATGTATAAAACCAATTTGTATTAAAGATTATCTCTAAAATGTTATATTTACTGTCATGAATGCTTTATGACACATATCACTACAAAATGCTCCTCAGATAAGATATGATAACCCAGAACCACCCAGAATTATTGTAAATGTAAGGAACCAATTACATTACTTTTTAAACTGTGTGCGGCTGAATAAAATCTGAATATATGGCACTGCCATATCTGTGCCATATCTGCAGTTTAATCCAGGCTTTATTCTTTAATATGGTGGACGGCGTTGTAGGAGGTTACAGGAAAATAACTGGGAGAGAGTTACTGCAAAGAAAATGTGTTTTATTTTTATTTTTTAGAACAATTACATAATGAGAGTCATTCAAGTGCAAATATTCTACTGTACAAATCTGCCACCAGAAAAAAGCTAACAAAACAACTGAAGTGTGAAAGAAAAAAACAGGACTGATAGATTAGCAGAGACAGATTGTCTGTGATGTATAGTTTCGTGACTGATCTGGCAGAAATGAAACTCACATTAGCATTTCTGCAAAGCTGAGCTTCAGGAGCCAACAACGATTCTTATATTTAAAAATGTATTGAGGCTGGTGTGCACTTTATTAACAGTGTGATGCCAGTCTTGGCAGTCACTTTTTTTAGATAAATTCCCCAACTAGTCATTCTACATTTGTATTTAAAATGTATGTAGGGCAGCAGTGTGGAGTAGTGGTTAGGGCTCTGGACTCTTGACTGGTCGTGGGTTCAGTCCCCGGTGGGGACACTGCTGCTGTACCCTTGAGCAAGGTACTTTACCTAGATTGCTCCAGTAAAAACCCAACTGTATAAATGGGTAAATGTATGTAAAAATAATGTGATATCTTGTAACAATTGTAAGTTGCCCTGGATAAGGGCGTCAGCTAAGAAAGTGTATTTTTTTATAGTCAACCCATTTTAACATTAGGTCAAAGGGACTGAGCATAAAGGGCAACAATAAATTGACCAAAAGCCTTGCAAAATAAAGCACAGAAGTGCTGGTAAAACAAATTTTGCAGTGTAACTCAAATATAGTGTTATAATAAATGAAATAAAGTCTGGGTTGGGCCCGTGGCAGACCTGGGTGAAAGCCACCAGTATCAGAGGAGCACTGAGAACAGTCAGCAGCAGATCGCGCCGCCTTTTCTCTTCGCTACTATCTATCTATCTACATTTTTTTTTATCGTCTTTGACAATTCAACAACATTTTCCTTGTTACTTAAAGGTTATTTAAAATGTTTCTACCAAACCCCCTGTTCAAGACCTCATTTTCAAGTGGGTCCTAGGGTAACAGCAGCAATTACACACACACACACACACACACACACAAAAGCCACAGCCCAACTAGGATCATCTCTTGATCTATTTCTGTAGTTTGTACTGAAAGGTATATGCGATTAACATGCTAGGTATAAGGGAATTGAATTGATATGTCGGGGGCAGTAACCCCCATTATAAAATCCAATTCCTTTTGTATGGTATAAATAAGACATTAGTTTTACTCATGTGAGCTAGCACATGCTTTTTTTATTTTTATTTTTTATTTTTTTGAGAATGTTAGCTATTGGCAAAGGAAAGGCAAAAGGGTAAGGTTTACAGTAAGTGACAGGAATTGAAATGCAGATTAACCAAAAAATGATATATACTATTGAATTACAATGAAGAAATTACAAATTGCATAAACAATTCCAGTGACATCCCTAAAATGTACCGCATGCCCAAACACTGGCAGAACATGTTCTAAGTTTTGTGAAACATCAGAAACCTAGAGCAGTGATGGATATGGAAGCACCTGAGAACCAAGAACCTATTATCAGCTCTCTAACAAAGTCTATCAGATATGCTGTCTTGCCCACTGTGACTAAAGCTCACTAGCAACAGGTAGTTGCAGGTTTTACATATCGCAGATTACATGTCACTGGGATAATTAGCAAGCTTGTCAAATTTGTAGATGACTCAGAGCTTGGGGAGTGGCAAACACTCTTACAGCCTCCCAGGAAATCCAAATGCTTCAGATTCAGGACAGAAAAGTGTGAAATGACATTTCATGTCAACCGATGTAAAGGGTTAAATGCCAGCCACAAAAGTGTAGGATCCAAATACCAAGTGAACCGTTTATCCTATTGTGATGAAACTTGCTAATTGGGTTCTCTGTCAGTCACACTTACATTTTAACACACAACTTTAACATCGCTTTTCCAAGTGATATACAACTTGCTAAGAACCTTCTTTAACTTGAAATATTGAGTTACAACCAGGTGTATGGAGGCTGTTTTTCTGTCCATCTGACTGTCTTTCTGTATGTGATTTTAGAGTTTCGCATCTATAGAGAACAGTGGTGGCTGGTGGCCAAAAATAAAAGCAGAGGTCCCCTTAAGCCCCCAGCAGCATTACAATCTTATTATTGTATTGTGACTGACAACGCTTTTCATATTATTTATTTATTTATTTATTTATTTGGCAGACACCTTTATCCAAGGTGACTTACAGGTGTTACAGGGCAATACTGTACATAGTTGCATGATTAATATTTAAATACAGTATAATTTACAGTAAGTGCAAATAATACTATTAAAATACAATATGAACTAGGATGCAACAAGTTAGAATTACAACAAGTTATATCTACAGTGACATATTAGTAGTGCAATAGTGCAAGGATAGTGCATCAGCTGAGGACAGAATTGATTTTAAGATTTTGCTGTTAACTTACAAGGCCCTGAATGGATTAGCACCTAGTTATTTGCAGGATTTACTGACCCTGTATCTTCCAAACCGCACTCTGAGATCAAAGGATGCGGGGCTGCTGGTTATTCCTAGGGTCAACAAAAGCAACACGGGAGGTAGGGCTTTTTCTTGTAGAGCTAAATTATGGAATGCTTTGCCGTTGTTTGTCAGGGAAGCTGGGACCGGTACTGTTTTCAAGTCGAGACTAAAAACGCACTTTTATAAAATGGCTTTCATAGTGGGTTTAATTGTAACTTTAAAATTGCTGCTTTTGTATTGTGTATACTGTTATTTAAATATGTTATTTAAATGGTCAGATGCTGGCAGTTGTATGTGTGACATGCTATACAAATGTATTGTGGTTTGTTCTTTTTTTTCTGCTATGTACTGTACAGTGCTTTGCGTTACTTTTGTGTAAAAAGCGCTATATAAATGCAATACATACATAAATAAATAAAACAAGTCAAGCAAGCAGTGTATGGGGGGGGGGGGGGGGGGTAGATAATAGATCTACAAGTGCAGTCTAAAAGGCAGGCAAAAAACCAAGCACATCCTATCGACTTAATTTGCTAGACTTAAACAAATGACCAAAAAAATAATTGTATGTCGTACAGGCGGAAAGTAAGTGAACGAGTTTTCTTGCGCTGGGGAAAATAAACAAATACTGCTTGGAAAGTGCTAAAATAATATAAATACGACTTCCAACAAATCCTAACAAAGGACAAAAAAAACAACTAAATTTGTTCCCAGACAAAGGAAGTGGTATCATAATATGAAAATATATCTCACTTTCTGGCGCTGCCGTTGTCACAGTGCAGTGGCCATACAGGCGAACAGTGTCATCTAGGAATAGTTGTTTATCTGGTACACGCTGAAAGGGGTTTCCAGTCAGCAGAAATGCAGAGGAAAACGCCCTTAATCTATGCATTCAACAACGCTGGCTTTGTATTTGACTGGTATAATGGAACTAAACAGTCAAGGGATTCTCCATGCTATTGAGCAGCTGCAGTTTATTTTTTTGTCTACCGTCCCAGATGTTTTTAAAATTTCCCTACCGTTATGATGGATTTCTTAATCGTGCATACTCAATAAAGCAGTGCTTCAGCAGGGGGCGGGAGGGTTTGAGTTGCTCCTCCAATTCAGACTAGGGATCAGACGACATCATCTGCAATTGCTAGTACTCACTTCTGTTTGTTATTTGAGGGGGGGGGGGGGGGGTGTATTCTGCTTTATTTATTTATTTATTTATTTATTTATTTATTTTATTTTATTTATTTTATTTGCCTTTGGGGTATCTGTATTTTGTCTTTGTTGTTGTTCATTGTGTAAGTGCTTTGGCAAAACTTAATATTAATTGTCATGCCAATAAAGCCTTTTTTGAATTTGAATTTAAATTTGATAGCTACAATTTCAAACAGCCGTGGCAGGGGGTGAATGGCACTGAAATCGTTTCTAGGATCTGATTCTACCAAAAGAGGGAGTCAGAGAGCACAGGGTTGGATCTTTCTTGTACCTGGTCCAGGGAGGGTGCGATGTGTTGTGCTCCAAACAGCTGCTGCTCAGACTATGATGGAAACCCAATCTTTTCAACAGTATTTTTTAATAGCCTGATTAATGACCCGTCCCTGCACAGTGCTTGCATTTCACGTTTGTTTGTTCTTATGCTTCAGGAGCTCATCTCTGTGCCTCTGTGGAAAAAGGAATTCAATAAAGAGGCACATCTATATAATTGCTCTCCGAGGGACCAGCCTCCAGTCGGTGGCTTAACTTGACCTCAGACAGCTCTTCTGACAGCTGAAAGAAACAGACACAGAGAGATGAAGAGAAGGAAGGGAGCTTTCCATAATACAAGCCTGTCTTCTGTATACTTGTTAGACAATAATTGCTTTGGTCTGGAGGGGGGTGACGGGGTCGGGGGCAGTGTGCCCTTGTGGTTGGAGCAGAAAATGGTATTTGTGGTTACAGCGTAATGACTAGAAGACAATGAGGTCTAGTATTTACATCAAGGTGGAGGACTATGTGGCCTAATGGTTAACCCTTAACGGTCCATTTATTCAGCGCGTCTCAGACGTGTCAGGTCCAATTTTCACACTCGCAGTTTATTTTAGACACGCTGTTTAAATTTTTTTTTTTTTTCACAGTAAAACAGGTTTAAAAGGCACTGCATATCAACAGGACGCTCAGTACTGCATCTCCAGCCCCACCCCACCCCTTGGTCGCTGTATTTTTTCACATACCTCTACATAGTAGTGTATACCGATAAATCATCTCCTGATCATTTGTTTTATCACCAAACTCCTCAATAGTGCGATCCAAGTCATTATTTTATTACTATAACAAATAAAAAAAGCTCTGCAAATGTCTGTGATATTCTCTGAGCGCTGGATGCAGAAGCAGCTGTCTTGTTTGTTTATGTCCGTGTTATCTATGTTGTGTCGGGGCTATCTGTATTTATGAGATATGCCCCCTTTTTTTTCGGCTCTTATCGGTCTCACTCAGCCATTGAATGGTTTTCTCGGCTTTTTCCGGGGAAAAAACGACTAGAGACCTGTTTTTTTACGTCTTTTGGACCGGAAAGGGAAAATTGCAATGTCGGACCAGGTCCGACATAGGACCACAAAGGGTTAAAGCTGAGGGACTGTGATGCAGTGTGGTCTGGTGGTTAAAGCTGAAGGACTCATAGACAGTGCAGCATAGTGGTTAAAGTTGATGAACTGGAATACAATGTGGTTCAGTGATTAGGGCTGAAGGACTGGGAAGCAGTGTGGCCAGGAGGTTAAGCTGAGAGAATGGGAGTCAGTGTGGCCTAGTAAATTTAGTACTTTGGTCAATATTTCACTCTCACCCCCCTTTTGAAGTAGACAAGCTTAGAAAGTACAGCACAGGTTTCTTCTTTACTTTCTTATGTTGAATTGAGATGAAGGCGGATTAGCAGTTCCTTCCCAGAGCAACATTTCCCAACACTGTTGTAAGTGTTGTTTTTCCACCATGCATATCCATTCACTATATAGGTCTCAAATGTACATTTTTTTAAAGAAACATGTTTTAGCAAACATGTATTTTAAGTACATTTCAGGGTCCAGTTCATTGGAGAATGACATTTTCCGCAACCCATTAGGGCCTTCTTTCCTGTCAGGAACCAACCAGCTGCTTCCCCTAATGACAGACATGCTTTACAGCCAGTAAGTTGCTTGGCCACAAAGACACGACTAGGGTGAAATGACCAAGGAAGTAAAACAGTAAAAGATTTCCTGGAAGGCAGAACAAGCAACATTTGAGATCTATATAATGAAGTTCATGACAGGTAAGATTTATGGACTTGTTTTGTAAGCTCTGCAGTATTTACAGGTTGTCAAGCCAAGTTTCAAGTACAAAGCTACAGAAAAGAGCTCTGTTTGCCCAATTGTGGTTTGATAGGGACCTACAGTACTTCAGCACGTAATTGAGTGCATCATTATCTGGAAGTGTATAGAGTCTGTATGTTTATCTGTATGTCACACATTTTTACAGTACTATTCAGCTCATCCAGTTGAGATGAATAATATCAGGTCCCAATATTAATATTGTTGGGTTAAATAAGGTTGGATTGCCTTATTTTCAGCTACTGTTACTGTTTCACTTCCTTTATTACTAGCAGTAAAGCATGTCAGTCAATACGGGAAGGAACCAGTTGGTTAATGACAGGGAAGCAGTTGGGGAACAATTTCTCCTTCCAGTTCACCAAAGATGAAGAATACTCAAAAGCAAGTCTTGCAAACAGAGAGTTTCTTAATTTAGTGTAGTACTAAATATATATTGTTTCTTTGAAAGGTTCTTTGGCGTTTGGGTCTGGTGCATCTGCTGTAACGAGCGAGCCTGCATCAGCACCATCCTGCGAGGCGCTTCTCCAGCTCTGCAGTGACAGCCTGCTGTCAGGTCCTGCTGTTTTGTGCTCCCCCAGCTCAGGCGGCTCTGCAAGGTGAACAGCCAGACAGAAACTTGCCTGGAGCGAGAGAAAGGAGGAATCAGAGAAACACTCACGTCAGTATTCTTCAAGATTGGATCAGCATCCTGCTCCAGGAGGGCCTGTTCCCTGCTGCCACAAAGCATTTTCAGCATCGCTGCACCTACTGTTCACTTGACTGCATTGCCCTTTCCCTGATGATCATGACACAACTCTTCTTTGTAGCCTTTGAACATCTAATATAGTCAAGATACAGTTGCTCAAATGCTTAATTTACTTACTGTGGCAGTAATATACTCATTCCTTTTAGAAGGTCAGTGAGATTTCACAGCCATATACTGTTCCTGTTCTTGGGGATGAAATCTTAAAGATTAGATGAGTCTAGCAGTGGGTTGAGCACCTACCCCCAGCCTAAGGAAGAGGTTAACAAATAAGTCAATATAATGCACACCCTACAGGGCTGCAAGTACAACATTTGAGCTATCAGTATTATGAAAAATAAAATCAAGGTTTGACAGACAAACAGACAGATACCTCCATATACCCCTAGGTTATGGTATTCTCAATAATGTGGGCTAAAGTGTGTATTTAGCAAGTTTTAATTACAATCAAATTGATGCAAAAATAGAAATAGTGTGAAACACAAATGTGTACACTCTGCAGTCTCCACCAGATATATCTCAAGCGGGGGATAATTCAATACTGGGAGTAAACGATAACAACCCAAATCTACCCTTATAAAAGTACTTTAGATTTAGTAATTTCCTGTGGCCTGGTTGTTCAAAATACAGCTGTCCCGCATTATACCACCCCCCTTTTATAATGCCACCATCACATACCGCCAGCTATTCTCTCTGAAGAAATGTCAGCAATATAAAAATGGTGCTATTTGTAGCCTATATTGCACATGTCTCCTGAACGCACAGTATTTGTTTTTTAAATTGCAATAAGAACCACTCAAAATGATTACAATGCAGTACAAGCAAATCAGAAGTTTAAAGGACTCCTGTCACATCTTCAGCTCTTCCAAACAACAGCTGGTACACCAGAGTGCAGTCATTACTTGTCTCCCTGCAACACTCTGCCCTCCATGGATGTACGAAATTCCACATTTGTTTTATGTAGTACAGTAGTAACTATACATGTGATGTGCAGAGGATAGCCTTCAAACCATGACTAACACTCCTTTCCGGTAGTTCCTACTAAATGGAGCTAAGCAGAATTTAATTCCTATACTTGAGTGCATATTTGATGAGAATATGATTTATTATTATTATTTTTTTTTTTAATGTCGCAAGGTTACTGGCATATTCTGTAAAAAGTATTATAACAAAGAGTTGGCTGTGTGACTCAGATCACAGAATGCAGATTTCAGTTTAATATTTCAGGTTCAATGCATCCTTTTCCAGGTCACAGCTTTTTTCATATTTATTTCTTCCTGGGTCAGTGGCTGTGAATACTCGTTCATGTGGCAACTCCCACATCTCCTGTCAATATTGCGGATTAACAATGAGTAACAGTTCATTTAATTTCCTTTCCTCTCTCTGCTGTAATTTCCAATGGGTCTTACTCAAAACCGGAGAGCTGTGTCTGAATAAAAATACATAAACTCCTAAAAGCCACTTGGGCAGAAAAACACAGTTTGCTTTATCCAGCTCAGGGCCCAATATGATTTTACAAAATGCTATACTTCCAATGGGATTCATATGTTCATTTTATTAATATTGTTAAAATCATCATTTTTAAAGAGACTATACGGCATATTTTCAAAGCATTTATTGTGAATATTATTAGGCATTATGGCTATTGGCTGTTTCACCTGCACAATCTCTAACAAAAATAGCTTACAAAGGACTAAAGTATGATATGCCCAAGTTTGATGCCCGCCCACAATTATATTTTATTATATGGGATTCATTATTTTGTTATTGGAAAGTTACATTAGTGTGTCTACAGGTGTAATAATATTTGTTAGTTTACAGCAACAAGCAACTTTGACAAATATAGCATGTAGAAGTAACAACATTTTGAACAAGCATTGATTTTATTTCAGATATAATGGCACAGCATTTGCTCATCTGTGCTTTCCTTTCAAGGCAGTACTACAGCTATGGCCAAACGTTTTGTATCACCTAGAATTTTAGGATTGAGACATAATTAAAAAAATATATACACACACATACATTTTGTTGAATTACAAATAATGTATTCACAGTTTTTCAAACAAATGTTTTTTTTTTCAAAGCTATAGTGGTTAAACTGAACACAGGAGGAGGTTAAATGTCAGCAAAACTTGCAAAGAAAGTGTACAAAATGAAATTTACTGGTTGCATAAGTATTCAGCCCCTTAAGTCAGTACTTGGTAGAAGCACCTTTTGCAGCAATTACTTCTATGAGTCTTTTTGGATAGGTCTGTACTAGCTTTGCACAGTAGGATGGTGAAATTTTTGCCCATTCTTCATGGAAAAATTGTTCCAGTTCTGATAAGTTTGTTGGGGATCGTCGATGTACTGCAATCTTCAAGTCTGTTTGTTGATATGTGAACACTGACTCCCATCTCAGACACAGAACTTTGCAGATCTCTCAAGGTCATTGTTGGCTTCAGAGTGACATCCCAAACCAGTTTCCTGCTTGCCCGGCTGCTCAGTTTGGGAGGGCGACCTGATCTGGGTAGTGTCTGGGTGGTATGATGCATCTTCCACTTATATATTTATATATACATATATATTCAAATATTTAGAGGTAATCTGTCTGTTCTGAGCCTGTCTGACACACAATGTATGCAGCAATTTCGCCTCTACAGACAAACAATCACTGACATCTGCCAACTGCTTCAGGCTGACCTGGAAGGAGACATGCGGAGAGCACTGTTTGCCTGTAGCACTAAAGTACACGCACTAGCACAGAATAGGCACTTCTATGTAAATCGTAAGGGGACCTATTCTGTCAGCAGGCTAGTAGTGTGTGATCTGTGATATAAGAACTACATCACGAATGTGTATGCAGGGTTTCAAGCTGTATTACAGTTAAGAAACAGAGGATATAAAACAGAATTGTGGCGAAATGTACAAAAATGCCTACACACAAAAACCCCAGAAGAATGTGCCTGTGACCATAAGGATTTCGTTGTGGAAGACAGCAATGGAAAGAAGGTTTAAGTGTGCAAGTACTGTCGAGTTACTACTATATATATTGACCGAAAAAAACCGAAAAATTTTGGAAAGTAACCTAAAACACCTAATTTCATACAGAATATCAAAAACGAAAGCCCCGAAAAAAAAAACGATTTACATAAAACTCGAAAATAGCTAAAAATAAGCATCGAAAAATACAATTAATAAAGCCTGAAAAACAGAAGCCCTAATTATATTAAAACAAACAAATCCACGTCCACGACATGTTTCGACTCAACAAGTCATCGGGCGGTGAACATTATCATTAATTAGAAATCAGTTTATAATTATACATTAAACACAATAAACTGGCTAAAAGAAAAAAAATATGGACATTAATTTCAATGAAATAAGTCCAGAAAACCTCAACTTTATGCCCGTGCAAGAAGTTCAACTGTCGACCAGCATTTAGTGTCCAGTTTTTTTATGATGAGAGCTGGAATAAATAGATTCTTTAACAGTAGAAGTTGTAAAATCTCTGCTGACAGTGAGTTGCAGACCAGCACTAATGTCTTCCTGTCAGTCATGGAAACTTTCAGAAAAGCCAGTAAAGACAAGGCCAAACACCACCCCTGCATTACCGACCTGGATTTGAAGCACCTGCGGGAATCTGAAGCACTTTCACTTGACACCATGGTCGGATTGGTACGCAAGGGCTGGTTTCTTCATTTTAACCTGGCACAAGGGAAATAATGTCTGTAACCGGACATCTGAGCTGCTTAGCTACGGGACTCTGCAATGCAGAAGTGTTCAATTTAATCACCACCCAGACGTGTTTTATATTTTATAGGAACAGTACAGCCGATCGTGGTTTATACCTTACATATATTTATATTTCATGCGTGGTTATATCTAGCTTATATATATATATATTGTAGAACAAGAAATGGAAATGAATAGTTTAATGAAAATCTATATTTAAGCTCTGTAGGTGTTAAAAGGTAAGCAAATTAATAATATTGTAAAGTATATTATTGACTGATTTACACTCTATGGAATAACTTCTTGTGACAGAAGTACATAGACCACCTTTACGATGTCTTCCCTGCCGGGAATGTCATCCCCTGCAGGGGTTAGTTAGCTTCCAGCTCTGAACTCACCCATATGATATATACATATTTAGAAAATGATTCAGTACTGTCAGCCAATCAGCTTCCAGCTCTAGCGGGCTCTAATAGACGGTAGATGCCCGCTGGAACGTCTCAACACCAACTGTGAATCAAATTTAAAATCAATCTGCAAGCGCTGGCTTTTTCTTTTTGACTTGCTGTATTTTTCAGAGTAGTTCACATCTATTGGACAATAAATACTAAACAAAGACACAATTGGTCCAAATTTATTTTATTATCCACCAAAACCAGTCAATCAATATTTTGCATCGACGAAAGCAACCGATCCTAATGTAATTCCAGTCAGACCTTGGCACACTTAAACTCCTTTGTTCAAGTGGAAACTGGTAGCTGCAGCATTCCTTTACCATAAAGCGTGGAACTCCCAACCATTTCCTGACGTATGAACTGATTAAAGCTTCCAGCTTCTCTACTGTTCAAGGAAACCTTGTACACAGTCAGTGGCCACAGCAGCCTTGGCAGTAGACAAAACTGAAAGCACCAGTTTGCCCAGTAAAGTGCTGCTGTCTATGCTCTTCAACCCTTCTACTGCTTGTTGTCTCACTTCTCCCACACAAGCTGTGTCCTTTAGGTCCCCATCATACCATCTCCCAAGACTTTTCACTGGCTCCTCAGACACTGTTGGTATTGCCTCACCATTAATGTAGAACCTTTTATCCACTACTTTACCTTTAACTATAGAGACGCTTCTTGATTAGTGGGTTTGAATTTCATTTGTGCCCATTCAATGTTATTGGTTCATATGCCCAATAACCGATTAGTGCAGGCTACTGTTGTAGTCATGGTTGTCATGTCATCCATGTATGCTTGAATTGGTGGTAGTCGCATTCCAGAAGCCAAGCGCTCTCCTCCCACTACCCATTTTGATGCCCTAATAATTACTTCCATTGCCATGGTAAAAGCCAGTGGAGAAATGGTGCATCCTGCCATTATTCCAACTTCTAGGCATTGCCATGTAGTGCTGAATTCTGAAGTTGAAAAACAAAATTGCAAATCTCCAAAGTAGGCTTTCACTAAATTTGTTATTGTCATCGGTACAGTGAAAAGATCAAATGCTGCCCAAAGAAGTTCATGTGGCACTGAATCGTATGCATTAGCTAAATCCAGGAATGTGACATGGAGCTCCTTCCTCTCCTTTTTAGCTGATTGAATTTGTTGCCAAATCACACTGATGTGTTCTGAGCATCCCGGGAAACCTGGAATGCCCGCTTTTTGTACTGAAGTGTCAATGAAGCAGTTCTTTAATAGGTAAGCTGACAATCTCTGAGCAATACTGATGAAGAAAATCTTGCCTTCCACGTTTAACTGGGAAATAGGGCAAAACTGACTGATGCTTGTAGAATCTTTTTCTTTTGGTATAAAGACTCCACCTGCTTGGTGCCATGCTCTTGGTACAACCTGTTTTTCCCATGCTACTTTCATTTATTTCCACAGGCTTCATAGAACTCCAGAAGCACTCTTGTATACTCTGTACAGAACTCCATTAGGCCCTGGAGATGATGAAGCCCTTGCTTTTTTTCACAGCTTGCTCTACTTCTTTCCACCTAGGTGCACAGTCCTCTATTTGGTATTCTGGTGGATTGATAGATGGGATGTCTGAAGGAATCGACATAGGCTCCTGCTTTTTTTTAATCTGTGTGTGTTTCCTCAAAATATCTCTCCAGCTCCAACTTAGATGCTTTTAGTGTACAATTTTTCTCACAAGTGAATAACTTCTTTACAAGTATGAGTGGGTCTTTATATAAATTAGTTCTCGCACGCTTCTTCTTTTTGCAGTATTTCCATAGGCGCTCAGCTCTGCGCAATGTTGCAAGCTTATCTTTTATGACCTTTTGTAACAGATTGAGTGCCTCCTTCTGACTTTGTTCTGCTTTTCTCCATTGCTTCCTCAGCTGCCTCCTTTCTCTAACTAAGCATTCAATCTCCTGCTGCCATCTAGACTTTCTAGGAATAGTTTGTACTTTTTCTTTCCTTTTTTCAACTCCAAACCTCTCGCTTCCATATGTGTAGATAATGTCCCCAAATTGATCCAGCTTCTTTTCAACTGTTCCACTTAACCTTTCCAACACAAAACAGAGATCTGTGTTTACTGTGTCCCGTGCTGTTTTCTCAGAAGCTCTTGGCCATTTAACTCCAGTCTTGTGCCCGTTGAGGTTATTTTCTCTCTTACACTGGTTTGTCTGACCGGGTTCACAAGGATCTAGGTTCATCATTAACTGTGTCCATGCAAGTCCTCCTCACGTCTATGACAGGGGTGCTGATATCCTGCGAACTGTGGTTTGCTTCTTGTCGCTGGATTTCATTCGACTGACTTGACTGACTTCGTAAGAATGGAGGCTGTGTGGTCCAGTGGTAGGGGCTTGTACCCAGGAGGTCCCCGGTTCAAATCCCACCTCAGCCACTGACTCATTGTGTGACCCTGAGCAAGTCACTTAACCTCCTTGTGCTCTGTCTTTCGGGTGAGATGTAATTGTAAGTGACTTTGCAGCTGATGCGTAGTTCACACACCCTAGTTTCTATAAGTCGTCTTGGATAAAGGCGTCTGCTAAACAAACAATAATAATAAAAAAGTACTGATCAATGCAAGGCCCTTGTCCCTTCTCCCTCAAGTATTTCATTGTTCCTTGATGAATCTTCAAACCCCTGACCGTTGTCGCCTTGCTCCAGCTGCAGACACAAACCTGGAGTTCCATGTCTTTGCTAACTGCAGATCTTGAACTAGCCTTTTGTGAAGTACTCTCTTTCTCATATCCGTTTCCTTTCCTAAGTCGTTAATCGTGTTGTCTAACATTGAGTCATCTTCCGCTCGCAGACTCTAGGGGTATTTTTCTCTTTAATTTCTTAGAAGCCTTGGGTGGGTGTCTCCAACATCCTGTTCCCCTTGAAAACACAGAGCTGGGTACTGCCGACAAGGGTAGCTAACCCCTGCCAGCCTCAATGGGGTCTCTTTCCTCCTGTCAGCTGTCTCTCCAGACTGTCACAAGTCTTCCCCTTGTTGCCAGCTGCATTATTCACAGCAGTAACTGGACATGTTCAGATCTTCATGATTTCCATTACATGAGAGTAGATGTTAAAACTTCATGCTGATTTTAGACTTGTCTCTCGCCAAGATAAGCACCAACTAAGACGTAGCTTTACAGTAAACTAATGTGATCCATTTACGTTTCCATTCTGATGATGTAGATATCCTTCTGCCTGGTTTTGATGGCTAAAGTGTAATGCTGGCTCCAGGGATCGGCTTATTTTGCCTTCTTAGTGTTTTATTTTATTATTTTATTAATAACTCACAAAACACAGCCTTGTTGCTTCTTAACATAACAGTTTATTGACTGAAGTCTCTTTTGCTTACATACTGTTAGGGAGGAGTCACGCATTAGCGTTCTTATTCTTAAATCTGCAGCAGTCTATTTAGATACTAATTACACCTAGCGCATCAACACACACAACGGCTACGATGCTGGCTCCAGGGATCAACCACAGTGCGGTCTTCAAGTGGGCACCTTCCATCCTTGGTGTTTCGTCGACTAGCCCATGACACCTCAAGACGGTGACTCTGGCATCCCAGCATCACCCTGCTCCATCTCCCACTCAGCTCAGCCCAGCTGACTTACCTGTGCATCAACATGGCTTTCTTTCTATTGTGCTTGGAATCCCAACCAGAATCTTTCCATCTCAACTACAGCCAGCTGTACAGCTGCAACTCTTGACCACTGAATCCGACGTCGCTGAGAAACTAGATTGTAGAGTGTGCCACAAATCCTCGACAACCCACCTCCACTGGGTAAACCTTGACTCTCCATCCTCGTTGTTCCGCTTCAGCGGCTAGTTGAACATACCGAAGTTTCTTCCTCTCATACGCCTCATCCACAGCATCCTCCCATGGCACTGTTAACTCTACCAGGTGAACGAGACCCTTTTAAGATGCTGCCCATTTTTATTTCCGTCATACGTTTTTCTGTATTCACCACCCTTCTCTGTGAATTCGACATGCATCTTTGTAGATTTGCCTACATTTTTTAAGATGACTTGCACTTTTGGGCCACCGTACATAACTACACACTGTACAGCCATCATCATAGTATATTGTAACAGTAGTTACAATATACTTATTTGATAATATTTTATGAAGAGTTAGAATGTTTTATTTGCCCTGCTCTACATGCTATTACCTATACAGTAAACACTGCACGGCCACTTTATTAGGACCCATACCTAATACCCAGTTGGTCCACCGTTTGCCCTGATCACAGCCTTGGCACAACATGGCTAAACTCCACAACATGCTGGACGGTGTTTTGAGGGATGATAATCCTTCCAGCCATTAATATTTCAGGTAAATGGTGCAGAGAGGTAGGGAGAGGCTTGTGTTGACAAAGGTGTCCAAATTGATCCCAAACATGCTCAATTGGATTGAGGTCTGGGAATTGTGGTTGCCATGGAAGACGCCTGAAATCTCTGTCATGCTCATCAAACCATTTGCGCACAATTCTTACTCAATTCTCGTATGGTGGAAGGGTGCATTATCGTCTTGAAAGTAGCCATCGCCATCAAGGTACAGTGCAGCATTATTGGCTGGCATTTGTTCAGGCTTCCAGAGTAGTCAATAACCAGGGTACTGTATGTGACACACAAGGTGATGCTAAATCGGGTAGACAGGATCTAATACTGTAAGTGGCCAGGAAGCACATTTTATATGATGAATAAATTGTTACACATTTCCATGATACTTTATTGACAGTAGGCCATATGTTATGTTTTGATACATAATTGATGTATCCTGGGAGAGACAGATACAAACTAAATCCTTGGCCTAGTTTAGTTTTAGACACCACACTGTACACATTTTTATTTATGACAAACAAGCTCTTAGTCTTTTCCATAATTCCAAGAAAGCCTTCGAAAAACAACCATATGGTTCTTACCCAGACTGAGAAACCTACCTAGGAGAGCCCACTTAGATCTCAAAAATCATATTTGGACTGTTTTGGCCAGCTCACCGCCTTGCAACTCAGTAGATTTAAAAAAACAACCTGCTTATGTACTTATGGGCCATGTACTTACGGTCCCTTGTGGCACCTCTTCCCAGAAAACTTTTTTTTTCAATGTGCACAGTGTAGATTTATAATTTATTAAAAAAAAAAAAAAAAAATCATAAGCCTATGCCTTTTCTGAGAATTCATTAGTAGCTATATGGTAGAATACACAATGCATGGCAAACATCTCGTTCATTTTTTGTTTAATTTTGGAGCTTGTAAATTTAACATTCATTAAAACAGTGTGGTAAAATATAGTGTGAATAGAATAAAATGTCTGGCTATTTGTAGGGATGTACTGTAATTCACAATACAAATATAGTAAACAGCAGCTGGTAGGCAAGACTTAATACAGATGGCTACTGTTTGGAAGAGGAACTTTTGTTGTTTTGAATGGGACTGTAGCTTATTCAGTGACCAGAGCCATGCAAATATTGGTTAAAACATTATATATATATATATATATATATATATATATATATATATATATATATATATTAGCTCAAAGAGCCAGCTGCCCATGGTGTTTACCAGCGTATGACCATCATCTGACCCCATGTGATTTAAGGTGGCAGGCGACTTTGAAAAGGCTGTACGCCTTTCCAAAAAAGACGCATGTTGCAAGAGTGTGGTGATGTAATTCCAAGCTGTCGCACAGGGTCAGAGAACCTCGACTCCTACCAGAAATTATGTCGGTCTGAAGTATGAACCAGCCTTAAGTTATGCACCCAAGTATGAAATATATATTATCCATCATACTGGTACACATATATGTTATTCATTACCGTAATTACTTATTTCTGACAGCATTGTTCTTGTATTAGCAGTTTAGTAATAATTCAGATTTCTGTTGATACAACATCCCATCTCTGGCATTATTAAAAAAAACAAACAAAAAAAAAAACACCTTACTGTGGTCTTACGAATGTGCAGATTTGAAAGGCAGAATTTACCTGAATTATAGGTTTTGTAAAGTCGTTTAGAAATTCTGTATTTTTAGCCATAGGCTCCCATCATTTCTAGGCTACTGTTTGCATTGTTGTTTTCTTTTTCACAAAAATGTTAGCATGCTCAGCTGCAAAGTGAATTGAAAAACACACACTGTGGGGAAATACTATAAAACGTGATAAAATTCTGAAAATAGATTTAACAAATAGGGTCCAGTTGGTTTATCACTTCAGCTGCATATACCTTCCTCAACATTGTGGTGTTCAATTAATTGAGTTTCCGTTTGGCAACCTGTCTCTATTCACCTACGAATGCTACTGAATACTTTTAATATCCAATGTTACTATGTGTTTTTTGTAATTTTTGTTTTATTTGCCTTAATAAATACTCAATTAAAAAAATAAAAAAGAAACATGACTTTTTTAGTTAGTGTTTGGTTAGTAATTGTAGTAAATTAATTAGTTTATATGTGTACGCTAGCCGAGGAAGTGACAAATGCAACTCTATTAACTGTCTGTTCTTCACTATTCCCTCCTTTTATACTTTATTATTATTATTATTATTATTATTATTATTATTATTATTATTATTTGTTTACTTAGCAGACGCCTTTATCCAAGGCGACTTACATGGTGTGTGAACTATGCATCAGCTGCAGAGTCACTTACAACTACGTCTCACCCGAAAGACGGAGCACAAGGAGGTTAAGTGACTTGCTCAGGGTCACACAATGAGTCAGTGGCTGAGCTGGGATTTGAACCAGGGATCTCCTGGTTACAAGCACTTTTCTTTAACCACTGGACCACACAGCCTACAGTTCCTGGGTGTAAAATTGGCATTCCCCAGAATTTAGTTTCTTTGTTTTTGTATTGCTAGATGCACAAGCAGTGTAAATAAATGAAGTACAAATAATTCTCTAAATGAGTTTAAATTACAGGGACATTTTTTTTAAAAGTCTTGCTTATTATTATTATTATTATTATTATTATTATTATTATTATTATTATTATTATTATTATTATTATTATTATTATTATGTGTGTTGAATGAATATTCTCGCAAATTCCCAATCCGAACTATTCTGTGACCGCATTTTAGTGGCAACTGGGAGACTTGGCTTTGTTATGCAGCTGTCTGCTGTCGATTGGACGTTTCCTGATTGCCTAGCTGGGGGAGGTAGCGGAGAAGGGATAACGTCTGCAGACGAGTTACCCCCTAGCACTGATACACACAATCACTGCAGCCCAGATTAGGGAAACGGTTCGTAGGCTGTCGGTGGCTGTGGGAGGTACTCAGCAGAGGAAAGGGGGAAAAAAACAGAGGAAAAAGGCTTGCGACTGCTGATCAGAAGGCCTTTAGTGGAAACTTCGTGGTGGTGCTTTGGTTAGTTATATATTTACATTTTTTTTTTTGCGACGTCCATTAAGCAAGGGCGATCAGATCCAAAAAAGAAAGGACTGCACTAAGAAGAGTGGAAATGCCGTGTCCCCTTTTAGTTTTGGAAAAACTGTCTTTTTTTTTTTTGCAGCGCAAGGCCGCTTTTTGATGCAGCTACAGCAAAAGAATAGCGTTTTGTTGCCTGTCTAAATTTAAAAAGGCTGATTATAAACGGGACCTACAAACCCTGCACCCCCTGTGATTTAATCGTTAAAACAAATACAAAAATTAGACCGGAAAGCACACCAACAATTCAGGTTTTCTGTTTACTTTGCAAGAACGGCAAAAATAAGTGAGCTGCTAGTATTAATTGAGTGATGCATTAGATACCTACAGCTGGGCAAAGCGAGAACGAAACACAACGGGAAGAATAGGAGCAGCCACCTGGACCATCCCGTTTGTCTCTCCTTAGCGAGACCCCACCTGACACAAGACGGTGTTCTGAACATATTTCCTGCAGAAGCAATGCACAGCGTGTAATACAAGACAGGATAACAAGGTAGATAACTTTGAGACTATTAATGCATTTTTGCAAACCCTGCTCCATGCATTCAGAAACCATATTTAATCTCTAATATTATATTTACGGAAAACCAATACGTTGATATTATTGTACCAAAGATAACAGTTAATACAAAATAAATTGGCAATAATAAAACGTAGACTTCTAAAACAAACAAACAAAAAATAAGTAACCACCCCAATTCATACACAGCTACGCTTCGTAATTGAACGCCCTTGGTGTACTGCTCAGACAGAGATTTAGCCACCCGAGTTAATTTGCAAGTATAAATGCCACCTAATCGCCGAGTTGAAAGCTGGTTTGCAACAATGTGAAATTACCTCGAGCATCAGGTGGGATAAAGACTGTCCGTCCTGCGTTCCACTGGGTCATTTTAGTTACTGTGCTTTGTTTCGTCCAGACTTTGGTGGTGCATTTTTTGGATGATAAAATACTCCAGCAACATCATGATCGAGTTGACCAAGAGACAGTGACAGTGATACGGAGCTTTGTTTTTAGTTCCTGCAACTTCATTTAAGGTAAGGTGTTATGCAGACTTGTACAATTTTACTAATCTAGAAGTGCTTTGAAGGCATTTTATAATACAACCCAATGCACATTGTATTAGATTTCGTTTTATAACCAGCACACCTTGACAGGCTTTAAGTCACTGTCGATGATTTTGACAGTTTCTTTTAAATGCTGATTTTAATTTGATGTGTAACTGGGGTGGAATCATCAAGGTTCTTGGTCCATCTCAAGGTCTGAATCCATTCAAGCATTCCTGTTGAAGACAGTAGTTAAGATAAGTCGTTATGCTATGAGAAGTTGAAACAAATCTGTTTAGGAAGCTTGTTGTAAATCTAAAAGAGGTTGTACGAAATGTGAATAAAGTTAAATCGAATGGCTGCCAGTACTTTAGACTTTTTTTTACACATTTTAATTTTGTACTATGTAGTAGAGAATGTATAGTCATTACATTTTTGTTTATATCTGGAAGATTTATAACCTTATATATTGTGGGTTTAAATGTAAGCAGCAGAGAAATACAAAAATATGTTGGAGCTTAAAAAGTGACCGTTTTACTTAATTGTTTAAAGAGATGTGCCACTGACACATTTAATAGCATTTTTAAAATAATTTGTGCTGTAAAATAATTATAATTTTACCTCAGGAAATACAATGTAAGACCTGCCATAGCACTGTCAATAGGTGTCTGCCTACTGTTGGCAGCCAGGAGAGCTCTGTTTTGATGAGACCAGTCTGCAACAGGAGATGACAATTCCTCAACATTCAGCCACATGATACACTACTGTTTGAAAGTATGTCACATCTTCTATTTTACGCATTGTTACTGTAACTGAGTTGCAGCAAGGAGTTTTATTGCAGTACCCTATTTCAAAATGTCAGGGATGTAATGTTGGAACAACTGATTATCATAATATTATAAATAATTTGTTTTAATATTTATTATACTGAAAAAAAAAATATCGATGGTCATATCATCTATAACTGAAAAGGAACTGTTACCTATGGGGTTGTTGAGTCAGTGTTTGCTCCAGGACTTGCAGACTGAGGGTCAATGTGGCCTCCTCAAAATTAAGGGGACATTCAGTGAGACGATCAATATGTTTGATTCAGAACCAACCACCATTTATTATTTTTGTTTATTTTAAATATGCCAACAGAGTTTACTGACCTTTTGTTTCTGAAGAACAAAAAATAAAACTGTAAATCTGTAGATACAAGCAATGTGTCTCAACAATACTCACTGTCACTTTTGGGGAAAATATTGGGAAATGTCACAGTGATGCTGGTGTATCACTGAGTAGAGGATATTCATTGTACCAAATCACATTAGAACAGAGGTTTTCAATCTTTTTAAGCTGCATACCCCTTTCCAAAAAATGTAGTCCACCGCGTACCTCCATCTGAGAGTCATAATAATAAAATGAAAACGGAAAAAAGGTCTGTACAATAACATGATACAACAAAACGCACAAGCCTTGGATGCAGTTATAAAAGTTAAAGTATAACGGGGAAAAAATATATATTTATTTTTGGATAAAAATAGTCCCACAAACAGGTTTCTAGTTGAAAATATCAACATCATTTTATTGTTATTAATTAATTAAAATCAACGAAGCCTCTGTGCTAGCCTCAATCACTCAGAAATAACATCGGACTATTCCTTGATGGCAAATGGCAATCGTGTATTTTTATTGATAATAAAATTCCAGAAAAGGCGTCAAAGAAAAGTTCACTATCCACGCATCTCTACAGCTGACCATTACAAAAACATTATTGGCATTTTTAAATTCTTGGTGACTAAAACGTACAGTACTGATGCTAATTAAAAATAATAAAACACTTACCTAGTATCAGTGTGATGGATGTCCCTGCTAGTTACCACACAAACCACTGATGATGGCAGGGAAATTGGAGAGAGCTTCAAGACATTTTTGGCGTTTTTAATCTCTGACTTTGTCTTGATCACTCTTTGCTAGTAATGTACTATTATTGAACCAACAATCCATATTTTTTCACTGGATTGAAAGCGAGTAAAAACGTTTACTCACACCAGATACAACGGCTTGTCAAATTAGACTGCATTGCAATACTTTGGTTTCTGATTGGCCATACATTCTGTATTTTGAAATTAACCAGAAGTACTTAAATTACAATAAACTTTAATCTGGTCATTGAAAAAAATAAATATCGATTTGCAGGCACAAAGGCACACAGGAAATAAAATGAGTTAGACAAGGCTTTTAGTTTAAAATATGTAAAATAAATAATAAAAAAAATGTTATCCCAAAGACAGACTGCAGTAACCGCCCAACTGTTTATATGACATTTAAACAGGGCTTATTTGCTCACTAGTCTGGTGTTAGCGATTAAACGTGGCTTACATGACAGAAGTTTGCAATAGATTGGCAAGTGATACTAAATAAAATGCGTTGTCCGCCAGTTCAGAATTTTTCTCGCATACCCCAGTTTGAAAACCGCTGCAATTGACCTGACTGGTAAATTCTTACCTTACAAATGCCCCTTTATTTTGACAATTTCCAAATCAGAAATGGAATTTTGTTTGCTGACATTTTTCACTCTTAGCAACCCTCCAACCCCCCCCCTCCCCCCCCCCCCCCCCCCCCCGCACAAGAGATTTTGGACAGTTTTCAAGCAATTTTTGCTTTATTTTTACAACACACGTTGATGTTGTTGATATGATAAACTTGTATATCTGCTTCAGGTACTGTATTTAATTTTTTTCAAGGTTAAACAAAGGCCCGTGTTACACAGAACACTAAAAATAAAATGTCAAATATACAATATGTATCTTATTGGTTTTGTGGATTTGCTATATTATTAATAATAATAATAATAATAATAATAATAATAATACTGCACATAATGATATGGTTTTGAAAATGCTACTTACCAAAACCGTGACTGCAAGTGAACTGTATTACATATTAATTTCCACTCGCGCCTATCACACTACATATCCGCTAATTCACTTTACCCCCGATTTCAATCTGGTTTCAGTCCCTCCCATTCCACTGAGACCGCCCTCCTCACTGTTACCCCCCCCCCCATCCCCTCTTATTGTCGGTGTCCCTCAGGGCTCTGTCCTGGGACCCTTGCTATTCTCCCTGTACACCTCACCCCTTAAAGCTCTTATTTCCTCCTTTAACTTCCCCCATCATTTCTTTGCTGACGACATCCAGATTTTCTTTTGGTTCCTGTGGCAATGTGCCCCGCCCCTGTGTGTTTTTGTGTTTTATGTTGTATGTTGCGTGTGTTAATGTTGGTGTATTGTAGTTGGTACACGGGGTATAATGTGGTTAATGAGCACAATTGTATATATAGATGCACGTTTTACTCACTCGGGGTTGGGTGTTCGGTGAGTAGAGAACGGGAGAGAGAAGGAGAATAAACTAAAATAATAAGTATTTGTTTTGACTCACCGTGTTTGTTTGTTTGTCTGTTAGTCCACTGTTTGTTTAAGTGTTAGTCTGTTTTGTTTGTCTATTTATTTTGGCCGCAAGTGCCGTGTGCATTTTACTTCGCAGTACTGTGTGTTTCTTCTGGGTCTGACGTCTCCACTACAGCCTGCTTGTCACAGTTCCCCTCCTTTACCCCTGACCTTGCTGCCCGTATATCGGCTTGCTTGGTTGCTATCCAATTTTGGATGGTGCGCCGATACCTCCTCATCAATCCATTAAAAACTGAAATCCTTTTCTTCCCTTCCCGCTTCTCACCCCCACCCTGTCCCACTATCTCATTCCCTCCCTTGTCCCTCATTCCATCCCCCTCTGCTCGTAACCTCGGCGTCATCTTCGACTCCACCCTCTCCATTTGATCATATCTCGGCCATAACACGCACCTGCCGTTTCCATCTATTCAACATCCGCAAAATACGCCCCTCAATTTCCCATTCTGCTTCTAAACTCCTGGTCCACTCTCTCATCTTCACCCATCTTGACAATTGTAATTAGTCAGTAGTCTGATAATAGACTGGCTCCCTGTCTATTATCGCTGCCTGTTCAAATTCCTTACCCTTATGTATAAATCTCTCCATGGTCTTGCCCCACCTTATCTGGCTGCATTGATTACCTACTATATTCCCTCACGTCCCTTACGCTCCCAATCCCTATTGTCCCACCCTCACCCTGTGCCCAATCCCGTTTCCGTTCCTTTTCCCTTCTTGCTCCCCTTCATTGGAGTAGACTCCCACTTATCATAAAACAGTCACCCACACTGCATAGTTTCTGCTCCTCCCTCAAAACGCATCTCTTCTCCCAAGCCCATCCTACTGCTACTTCTGCCACCCGATCTCCTGTTATGACCCTGCTTTCCTGACCCTGACCTAGCCTCTGGCCCTCTGCTTTCATTCAAGCAACTATTCTGTCTCCCAACCCTAGCCCAATAAACTTACATTCTTTTTCATCCATTTTCCATGATTGTACCGCTTTGTTTAAACTTGTAAAGCGCCTTGGCTAAAGGTGCTATAAAAATGTAACTAAATAAATAAAATAAATAATTTCCTTTATCCCGATTTCCAGTGGTGTTTTCTCAATGCAAGATGTATTGTAGGCATATATACAGTGCTGTATAAAATCACATACACTGTATATATATTTTTTTGTCATGCCAGGCCTACTGGCGAAATGGCCAAGACACAGTTGGTGCTTAACACGTACGGAATTATTTTGGCCTTGAGTTTTAGCATTTTTTTGTCATAGAAAAGACAAATTTCACATATTTCATAACGTTACCGTAGGCTACTTGGTTTTTTTTTTTTTTTTTTTTTTAAATCAATGATGCAGTTTTCATTTCACAAATCTATTGCACTTTGTCTATAAACTGTACTGTAGAAAGAAGCAGTACACATTTCTCCCTTTCACTTGCTAGGTCACTCCATATCTCCAAACATCAGACAGATATTTTGTCTAGCAAATAGATAAGTTTACAACAGATGAATTTCACTGTATTTTTAAGCACAGATATAATAGCCTACATTTCAACAGTCACTGCCGAAGCTTATTACTTATTCTTCCAGAATTAATGGTCGGGTGTAACAGGGATACAAGGTTATATTTGCGCCGGGCCATGTTGTTAACAAGCCTGATATTGTTGTCCAGGCTTTACTGTGAAACTGACTGTAACCAGGGAGGGTGTGAGCGCATTCTACTGGACTGGAGAATAATGGCACAGGAGTTTAATTATGAAAACGCAAGTGTAAACAAACAAGTAAAAAAAGATTAGTCTATCATCAGACATGTCATGTTATACAAAGTGCATTAATTTACTGTGTATTGGTATTGCGTCTGGTCTGGGAAGGGGGACACACGGGCGCGTTAAGAGAAATTCAGTGGGACATTTTTTATTTCAGGGGGGCAGTGGTGCGGCCTAGAAATTGAATGAGTGCCACGTAATTCAAGTGTGCATTATAATATAATTTTAATCCAGTCCCCCATGCTGTTGGAAAGAGTGGTGGTATGGGTTTGTTTTAAAAAGCAGACAGAAAAATAAAGTATGTGAGGGAGGAAGAACTACTAACTAGGAGGAATGTCTCAAATATCACTAATTGGAAATGTCATTATCATCCAACCCTCCAGGAATGCTTGCAAAATGGGGCAACCAAAGCCTGTGTCCTCTGTAATTCTCTCTCTTTTTTTTTTTTCTCCAAGCCCTGTTTTCTTTCCTTCCATGTGCTTTGAAAAGGATCCTCTGTTTCTTTGACAATGCAGTCTGATCTTTAATAATATAGGAGGCTGTGTGGTCCAGTGGTTAAAGAAAAGGGCTTGTAACCAGGAGATCCCCGGTTCAATTCCCACCTCAGCCACTGACTCATTATGTGACCCTGAGCAAGTCACTTAACCTCCTTGTTCTCCGTCTTTCGGGTGAGACGTAATTGTAAGTGACTCTGCAGTTGATGCATAGTTCACACACCCTAGTCTGTAAGTCGCCTTGGATAAAGGCGTCTGCTAAATAAACAAATAATAATAATATGATAATGCTTGGTAATGTAAAGTGATCAGATACCTTTTGAAGCAAAACATGCAATTTAAAATGATTGATTATTATCCATTAAACAACAAAACCATGCTAACAAAAAATGTAAACCTTAAAATAGTCTGTCTGCTTGCTTCAAGGTGTCTTATAATTTGCTGTCCAATTGAGATCTTTAGGTTTCAGTACGAGTACCACCACGCGTAGACAAACTGAGTCAATCCTGCAAGCAGCATAGGACTAGATAAACTGTACTTCTATACAAATCCTCCCAAAGGCTGATCAAAACCACTTCTAATTTATTATAATCCAATAAGATGAAAGACAAAAATGGATTGACATTTTTATCAGATTTGCGTAGAAGGACTAAACCTCAACATCCAATTTTTTTTGGAAAAAACTGAATCTTGCTCCGAAGTGGCAGATAAATTAGATGGCACTGGCTCTTGCTTCTGTAAAGCCTATGTAAAACTTGTAAAATCATCAGACCTGTTCTAATTTATTCACAATTATGAACTATATTACCTATTGCTGCCCACGCAAGCTGTACCCCTGCAGTCCTCCAGTACTGAAAGAATTATTAAAAATGAGTGTCTTACTGTGTCTGATTACTGCCTCTCTGTCTTCTTTCAACACTTCTTTCTCATTGGCTCCAATAGCTGAAAACATTAGTAGAAAAGTTCCCCCAGGCCCACTCGTTACTTGGTTGATGTCCCGACCTGTACACTAATACATGCTGGCACACAATACAAATACAGGCTCCTACATTTTATATATACAAGGTATTACAAATATATATAATTTCTCTTTCACATTTTGCATATTTTAAGTTGCATTTTGTTCCATCCAGCTGCCACTGGATGTTTTCATTTTTGCCCATAACATGAGCAACTCCTGGACCTCCATTATCACTCCATAATGCTCTTGCCATTTTTATTTTTATTTACAAAAAAATGAACCTTGCTCCTTGACGTTTGGCTACTGTCATGTGCGTTTTCAACCCGAGGCGAGCGTAACCCTGTTGCATTCACATTTAATTTTTCAACCCGCGCTTCGTCCTGGGTTAAAAATGTTCAACCCTAGTATCTGGCGGGGGTGATTTCAACCCGGTTTGACAGTTTCACCTCCGGTTGAAACTAGCAATGTGAAAGCTCCTGCTGTTTGACCCGGGGTCACCCCGGGTTGAACTGGCTGGTGTGAAAAGCCCTACTGAGGTCAAATTTGAAAGCCACTCCTGTATTCAACATTTAGGCCTACCCACTATCTACCACCATACAGTAAGTGTCTTAAATTCCTGTTAAATTACCTCTGCAATAAGACCAACATGCTGCAAAATATTTTTATTTAAAACTCATGGAAATTTAGCCACATCAGTGGTTTATTATTATTATTATTATTATTATTTATTTCTCAGCAGACACCCTTATCCAGGGCGACTTACAATTGTTACAAGATATCACATTATTTTTACATACAATTACCCATTTAATTGGGTTGTTTAAGTAACAATGCATCGCCGTGTTGGCGTTCCCTTACCCAAGTCGAGTGTTCACAAGACATTCTTTAAGTAAAGCCATGAGAACGAGCTGTTGACTGGCAGGTTTGAAAGTTGGTCACTCATGATCCCTTTGGCTGTTGAAAGGGTTGTGACAGTATTATACCGGCATAGATGGCACTGTTTTGTGCTATGTAAAGGAGTCTTTTAAAAACAACTGAGACATCTCTGAGATGGTTCAGTGTAAACCAAGACATTCTCAATAACAGTACAGTAAAAGGAGGTGATATTAAGTTATTTTTAGCTCCTTGATGTCCTTATTAACACAATTCTACATGTATCTCATCTCTAGCTACACAGATTAGCATATCGCCATTAGTTGTGCACTGATTACGAAGGGGTATTGCTGTCATTTAGGATGCTCGCTATTCACCGATAGGACTGTTCTTGCTTCACATATGCAGCCTCATCAGTCCTACCAAATACATCTTGGATGGGGTACTGTAATTGTGTTTGTATGAAAAACCACTGCGCCTGCGTTAATAACCCTTTTTCTGTACTGTTACTGTGCTGAAACCTAACCCGGTATTACTGTCCTTTTCACATCCCAGTGTAAAATAGAAAAATTCAATGTGCTTCTTTCAACTTCAAAGGGATTTAATGGGCAGATTAAATGGCTATTACTGCAGCACGGTATAGTAAACCAGAAGTGGCAGGTGCAAAGTGACTTAACGAAATCGCTAAACCACTTGCAAAGGAATCTGCAAAATAAACAAGTATCTGAACGACCGGCATTATGAAAAAGTATATAAAAAAATAATAATAATGTGACCTACTGTACATATGGGCTAGTACCTACATATATCCCCAGACTTAAAGAATGTCAATAAAAAATATCAACATTATTAGATAATCAGTTGTCTAGAAAGATGTAAAAATATAAGTGTGGCATTAGTATAGACATATTTGTATGTCCACTATGTCCCTGTTGACAGGGAGAGGTATCCCCTACAGGAAATAAAAAGAACAAACACAATGACATACAATACTGTTTACGACCACACATGATTGAACAACAGTAAAAGTAAGAGATTACAGCCTTTTATGATCACTTCAATTTCTCTTCACTGCTGTCAGTCACATGACTGGTAACTGACACCACTTGACAGGCAGCGCTACAAAAACAGCATCTACTGGAAACTAACAAATGCTGTTGAATTTGAGGTATTGTGGCTGAATACAAAATATTCAATCAAGAATGTGAAAATGTTCCCTCTGAAACATCTGTCAACTTTATGGTGGGTTTATGGTTTCAGTAGACAGTATGTGCTGAGGCTGTATTGTGCAGATAACGTGTTCTATGACAATTCTAGTTCTAGCAAGAACAGATTTGATACGGGCACCCATATTGTGAATTCACCAAGTACATGTAGTTGTATGTACTTGACTTTGCTAATCTTAACTGCTAATCCATGTATGATGAAAGTGAAGATTCCAGAATTACTGCCATTTATAAAAGAGTTTATTGTATTCTTTTGCTATAGAGGTCATCCCACCCTGTGATTTCTCTTATTGTCTTGTGTTTCATTTGAGAAGTTCTCAAGATACTATTGGACACTATTGGACAATAACAGAAATAATCTGTCACTTCACCTTGTGTAAGGCTTTTTTTTTTAAATTTAATTTTGCAGGGGCTGGTCATTTCTAAAAAAAAATAAACATTGGAATTGGAAATAATTTAAAGAATGAATAACAAGCCCTAGATTAAAACAAATAATACTTTCTTCAGCACAGGGCCACAGAGACACTGTCCAGGTAACGTAACCGTGCATGTGAAAGGAGCCTTTAGTTAGGGCTCAGTCAGAACTGGTTCTGGTCTTAAATGGAGCATTTTCTTTAGTGTAGCACCAAAATTATATCGATCACATTTTAATCCACTGAAACAATGGTGCCACACTGGGGGTCCCTCTCACCTTCGTTGCTGATTTTCCCTTTTTTTTTTAGCAATAGGGTAGAGAAGTAGCAGTATGTCTGAGCTTATTAAAGTATGAAAAACACCCTCAAAGGTAGAGCTTGTCTAGTTCTCTGTTAAAAATGCACAGTTGTGGTTTTGAGAATTTATACATGTTTTAAGGCAAAGCCTCTGCTTGGTAAATGCCAAGATAAAAATAAGAATCTCCTTCGCATAGCATTATTTGGCTGCCTCCACGCAGATTCTGAGGGGTTGGTGGATGTGATGGAAATGGGAAGGAGGAGGAGGAAAGAGCTGTCAGCTTGGATGCAGCAGTCAGGTTGAGCAATAAAGGCCTGTACGCCCAGTTGCAGGTTCTTATTACGGACCAAAAAAAAACTGATAAATGTTTACTGTACTATACAAGGTGTAGTAAAGTTGATGGTATGAAATATTCCAGTGAAGAATGACATAGCATTGCGAAAACCATCTAGGTAAAACATTTACTAGTAAAGCATTGTGTATGCATAGGTACTGTGGCATGATGCAAAATACTCCCTACCTTCTGCTACACTATTTTTACACGTGTTCAATTTCATTTTCAATTTTCAACTAAATGTGATTCATGGATCAGTGTTTGCTACATTCTGTTATAGTTAAGCATCCCTGCGAGGGGACCTTGTATGAGTTTGCCAATCCACCGCAGTCGCCTCACCAACTTCCTGTAGTACGATATCTCGTAAACCATTTTGGCTGGCAACTGCATGTTTTCACTGTTATGGCAACTCTTTGGGCAAAATCTAATGGCACCCTTTACTTTAACAATATTGGGGTCATGTGACTTTTTTTCTGGGTGGTAAAGACCTGGAAGTTCAAGATATTCCCTTTGTACTCTGTACATACAGTAGCTATGCTGCGCCATTCTCTTGCTCAGGTTCTAGAAACCTTGACATTGACTAGGGATGCAAGCCAGTTATGATCGTTTGCATAACAACAATATTAATATGTATCATGTTAGGGGGCATTTACTTAATTTTGTAATTTGTATTTATTTATGTTACAGTGACAAGTTTGTCATGTGCTGTTATTTAAGATGCAGGACACGTTTCAAGTAAACATAGTGGGTAATACAGTATAAAATGAATACATATTCTAGCATGTACAGCATTTCTGCTAGGAAAAAACGATCCTGTCACAGTGACTGGTCACTAAGTGTTTTACCAGTTAACTTCAAACATCATCGTCATTCGTGTGTCACCTGTCTATTCTTAAAGTGATACACACACACACACACGTAGTTCTAGAGAATAAATAAGTATACCGTAGGTGAAAAAACCCCACTCATTCCTTTCACTTAGCAGCCTTATTTTTTTAATTATGGAAAAAAATGAAAGAACATGGTTTATAACAATTTGTTTTCAAATGTCAATATTTTTTCTTTAACATTCTTATTCTGCTTTATAATTTCTAATTAAAATATTTTACACAATAGTTCTTTGTGTAACTGAAAACCACAGGTATAATATCAGTGTGAATTAAAACATTTTATACTGAAAAGACAGGAGGGTGTGCAAACTTATACATAAGACCAAACTGGCATATGTAGAGAACACATAAAAAACAATACAAAAACTACATGCTTTCATTTCAACGAACATATGTGGCACAGTCAATCAGAATCCTCATGGGTGAAAATGGAACAAACAGATCCTCCCCTTCAGGAGGAATGAAAGGAGGGAGCATGGATTTAATCAGCCTATCGGTGACTTCCTTTGTTAACAAGCATGCGCTAAGGCAGGAGCTGCCAAATCACTCACTAATTTGATTGCCTATGCCTTTTAAGGGTGTAGTCTTGAGGCGCACTCATTCGTTATTGTTAGTGACAGTCAGTGTTTCTAGCTGCCCGTCGCAGACCGTTTGCTGTCAGTCAAACTGACAGGTGGCTTCAGTCTCTGCCCATCAACTAGTTTTTAAAACCATTTCTGACGGGTAATTGCCAGTTAATCTAAACGCTGATATATGAACTAAACTGTATTTTGTTGGTTCTCCATTTTCATGTCATATCAGACAAGTGTACTTTGTCATGCTAGTACTAGTAGACTCTTATTAGCAGTTACCAAGATAAATGCCCAGGATCCTGTACATAAGTGAAACTGCCCAGAATAGAAGATATAAAAGTATTCTGACCACTGGCTCCGATTACTCCGGCCTGTTATGTCCGCGGCTTCAGCTGACCGTGTTTGTGTCCTGTTCCCAAGGAGATAGCTGAGTGACACTGACACTGGGGGCATTTACAAGAAGCACACAAAGCTTAAAACAACCTCCTGTAAAATGTATTTATAAAAAGAACAGTTTTACTGGGTCCAGATGTGATGTGACATCATCACAGACAATTGATTAGATCTGTGTAAAATGCCATCCACCTCCTAGTGAAGCTATGTCACAAATACTGTATGTGAATGGGACTGCAGTTCAATCCAGTTAGGGTCTGATATTCTTCTAAATCGGAGACCAGCTACTCGGAGAAAAAAGCTTCTTATCAGATTTTCTGGGAAAGAAAAGCAAATCCATAGGATCAACCAGCAGTGAGCAGATGTCAAGATCCAGGGGATTATCTGTTCTAAACAGGAGTCTTACCAGTGACCAAGAAGATGAAAAAAAACATAGGAAATAATAAAAAACGCTGCCTCCTCCAGTGTGACAATCACTGTTGGAAAGCGTTTTGTGGCTGAATGGATTGCTCGTAATTGGAAAATATTTTTCAGATTGCAGACCATGTCAGTAGTAAGTCAAATACATTTTAATCGTTTTTTTGTGCAGGAGGATAAAGACACATCTGTTCATGGAACTGTTTAAAGTCACAATGTCTCAACTCCTCTTCAGTTATACAGTAAATAAAACATCACATACCAGAAATCAACCATTGCTGAGTTGTTAAAATTCCAGAACATCTTATCCTTTGTCCAGATATCATTGTGTGCATAGAACAAATGCACAGTTCTAAAGTAAAAAATAAATAAAAATAAAACACAATTTCATGCTGTATCGTTGTCCACAAGTTTTGAATAAAGAGACAGTGGGCAGGATTTTCAAAAACCAGTGTTATTGTATCAAACTCATGGTATAGTAACAAGACCTTTTAATAGCTAGTGATTTTCAAACGAAATGTGTTAATTAAATCAATCTGTTGAAATTGAGTCGATGAGGTTGTTAACGAATGCATTTCTCGTTAAAAAGCTTAATTGTCGCAGGTCACGTACATCACTTTTTGTCTCAATGACTTGATAAGGGGAACTTGTTAATCAAAATGCATGTTAACGAGATCAAGAATAATGAATGGAAGCATAATTCACTGTTATGGAAACTACTAGTGTACAGGGAGACGTCTCTCGCACCAGCCAAATGGAAATAAAAAAATAATGGGAGTATCTGTTTTGTGTGTAATTTCTAAACTTCATTTAAAATTGTGCATTTTGTCATGCAGAATGTACATTTATTTAGAACACTTCACACACAAAATGCTGATTCACGATTATCTGGGGTGTGGGTAAAAATCGGACGGCACGGATTACAAATAAATAAATAAATAAATAAAACTCCTAGTCATTTACCCTCATTCGGGAGGGGATATTTTGCCACATTTTACTATATACAACTCTTTTAATGTGCATGTTACAATCTTTGATTGGTTAAAAAGAAAAAAAAAATACAGTAAGCCATCAGTGTATATTGGTTGGAATTTATTTTCTTTTGTATGTATTGTAGCATTTTCTCTTTTTGGGATAGAAATGAGACTGCAACCGTGAGTAGATTAATGCTCAAGCTGTTTATTTGTGGTACAGCAATAGTTAATAAAATAAATTCATAAAGTGAGGGAAGGGAAATGGGTGTCGAAAATGAAAATAAATGATTGCAATTATTATTTGCTTTTCCCTATACACTTGTCCCCTCTATCTGTCTGTCTATCTCTATCTCTCAACACACACACTTCCGATAGACCCCCTCTCCCCACATCTTTCCTGCAACCCCATTCCCCTGCATGCACGCACGTGCACACACACACACACACACTATCCTAATTCTGTCCCCTCCCCTCAGGATCACTACCGTATTTTAGTATGTACGTTTGTAGGCTATATATAAATACATACATTTCAAGTACCATTGGTGTTTGTAGTTGTTGGTTATTATACATGTATACCATGTATGCAACACTTCATTATATATTTATTAAGCTTTTAAAATTACGATAGAACTCCCTAACCCAATACACCATTTATTTATAATTTAAGTGTTTGGTGAATTCCTCTACTCATGCATTTTCTCTGGTACAACATAACAAATAGGTCTAGGCAAAATCCATGTCAATGATCACATTAGGTATTCCATTCATGTCTGTGGCGATATCTTTTGTAAGCAAGCCCCATATTGCACTTTTTAACTATTAGATGAAATGTTTACAGAATATTTAACAATTGCTATTAGGGCCCTGCACATGTAAATGTTGTTTTTTTTTATTTATTTATTTTTGGTTTGTAAATGAACTGGAATTTTAGGTTTGTGCTATGTGTGGCAGGGCTGAGAGGTTAGAATTACCTCCCTGCCAAATCAAATCCAGGTGCACCATGTGGCCAGGTGTTGATTGACTAATTGGTTATCAATTAACCCTGGCCACATGCCTTTTAAAAAGGGGCTGAAGCCAGTCCTTTGTTCATCTGCCAGCTAGACTACCATATTCCTTTGGATTTAAGATGCACTTTTTAACCATTTTTTTGCTTTTCAAAAATAGCCTGCCTTAGAGTACAGTATAAGTATGCATGTATTAAAATCGCCAACAAAAGACGTCACTGCCCGAATACACAAGCAGCAACATGACTTGCTGCCCAGAAAAAAACAAAACGTTACTGCCCAATCTCGAATCATGCGTGATATACAGGCAGCCATTTTCAAAGAAGCGTCATTAGCTGAGGAATTCAAAGGTAAGTTTTTACAATTTCAACGTTTCTAACAAACTGTACCAGCTTGGACAGATCAGAGATTCTGATCAGACCCCCTATTTTACGACATGCTAAGTAATACCACAGTTCACAAATTGGGAGAAAAACAGGTGTGAGTAATCCCGATTGGGAAATAAGAAGTACTGTGACAGGGAGACCATGTCGCTGATTCTTGGAGTGCATGTGTGCCTTTAGGGAAGCAGCTGGGATGCACAACAGGGGACGCGTTGCTAAGTAACTAAATGAGCAGGTGGGCAGCATGGTGCTGAGCCGATCAGGTTTGGGTTGTGGTGGGGAGGGGGGGAGCGTGCCTGGGAAAGCTGCACGGTGCTCATAAAGCATCTGCTCTACAGATCGGTGCCACTGCATGGCCGTTGCTACACAGACGGTCGCTGAGTGAAAGCTTGTTTATATTGAGGAGGACAGCGTCCGCTCCATGGAGAGAACTACTACAGAACCCTTGAACAGCAAGACGGTGCTCGGGGAAGGAATTGCCCAGCCCAGGCCGTGTGAAGAGACCAGGACTCCAGAAGCCCAGTAGTAGGTTAGTTTAGGGGAGGTTGATCCCAAACCATGCATAGGGAGGGTTTTCGTAGTGTAGTGGGTTGCTGGAGCGGGACATCTCTTTTAATGAGGCTAGCACTCGCCATTTGTGTGGTTTTATTTTGTTTTGTTTTCTTTATTAAATGTGACACTAGAGCCACCGTTGCTGGTATCCTAGTGACGGCCACCTACCACTGCACCTGCCTGTGTGTAATTGTAAATAAAACTTGGACACCTTGAGAAAGACACAGGGGTTGGCGCCTGAACGTCAACCTCTGTGTCTCAGCAGACACCGACACAGTAACAGAACACCTCTGTTACACATTTCTTATACAATAAGAGGTACCCTATTCTTCTTTATCAGAAGCTTAACTGTTTGTTTTGTATTAACTGGGACACAAACCTGGCTTTCCACTATTTTACTCTGTGGGCCAAATATACATGCTTTTGCTGCCACTTAGAGCAGTGGCTTCATAGCTTAGAAAGCTAAACATTTTGAGTTGTATGGGGAATAGTATGTTGTTTTTTTAAATTGGGTTTTGTCTCGTACTCGCATCAACTTCTGCCTTGGGAATTACTACTAGGTAATTGACATTGTTGTTCATTAACTGCTGGTAGTGTCAATTATCTTGCTGTTGTGCTAGCTGTGTTGGGTATTGTTGCTGGAGAGAAAGCTTAAGGTTTATGAGGTGTTCAAAAAAAAAAAAATCTTGCTGCAACATTAGGAATACAGATGCACATACAAGACAAAATACAGTTTTTATACCAGCAAAAAGAACATGTGGACATGGGCTAAATCCATAAGAATGGAGAAAAAGCCCCCAGTCCCTTAAAGGTGTAGCGCCCTATACAGCGTTGAACATATTTGTCATATTATTTCAGAAAGATCTTATAATGGTAAATATGTAAAACCGGTAAGTAGCATGAAAAAATCACCGTTCACATCTACATCCACTGTAAACATGCATGTGTAAGAATGACGTGTGACAAACTAATGTCCTTTAGAGATTTTCAGTAGAATTGGACAGGAGATTATCTAAATAATGAAAAAAGGAGAAACTAAAGATACTCTTACATACTCCTGCCTCATTATCCTCTGGCAGGAATATGCATCATTAGCAGTAATAATATACTGTAGGTCCTTTATTAGTAGCATTAGAACCTGCTGCATTTCAATTATTAATGACATATAATAATAACACTTAGTAATATAGCATTTAAACATGTTTCCTAGGCCTATATCTTAATTGCATTTGGCTGAATACAAAAGGGATATAAAGTCCAGGTTTAAAACAAAATCTAAAACTTGTTTTAATTTGTTTTACGTTTTGGAAGTGTAACTGCTTGTCTTCTCAAATAGCCCCAACTACCTTTAAGAAATGTACGTACACACTGGACCAAGAATATTGTAGTGTAGAATTCAAAATGATTATGAGACATTGCAGCTTTAATACCCCCTTGTTCTTGTTGCCATTTAAAGATTCAGTTAATGTTAATTCTACACGGGAATAAGGAGCAAGCTCCACTCTTCCAAGGACCGTCCATGCTTCATTCCACGGCAATGTTAGTGACAGAGTTAGAAAAAAATACCTCCCTAATGGTTGTAATGGTTCCAGTGTTTAAGGATAGAGTAAACAAGTGAGCCAGCGGGTATGAAATAATATTACTAGGCAATTTAAATTAAAGTGTTAGTTTTTTTTTAAAAGGGTGGGCTCAAACGAGGAGTGTTTTAGGATCTCCATGTCTTAAGTGTGATTAGTGCTGGCACAATGCAAATATGGTATAAGGTATCTGATCTAAAAGGTATTCCTCCATAATTGTACCAATTAGACCTGTTAAGGCAACTATGGAGGCTTTTTCCTTGATTACATTACAAAAACTGACAGAGCTAGTCCTGCATATGAGACCCACTACATGTGCTCTTAATCCCATTCCTACTTAACTATTAAAATATGTTTTTTGTGTTATTAATACTAACATTTTAATTATAAATGGGTCACTTTCCTTTGGCATAGTTCCCTTAGCACTTAAGGTAGCTATTGCTCAAGAAAACTACCTTGGACCCGAAAGTCCTTTAATAATTATAGGCCAATTTGCCATGTCTAGCTAAGGTTCTAGAGAAAGTTGTTGCCAATCAGTTACACACACTTCTACTACTTAATATCGTATATGAAAAATGTCGGTCTGGATTTCATGCTGCACATAGCCCTCTACAGTTAGAGTAGTAAATGATCTGTTGATAAACTCTGACTCTGTCTTTCCCTCAATTTTATTTCTCCTAGATCTAAGTGCTACTTTTGATTCTGTGGACCACCATGTTATTGAATCATGTTGAAAGCTCAGTGGGATTGTCAGGAGGTGTCATTTCTTGGTTCAGATCTTTCTGATAGGTTTCAGTTCTTCTCGTTGGGGAGGTGAAATCAGCATTGTCTGATGTTGTCTGCGGTGTTCCACAGGGCTCTATTTTAGGCCCTTTTGTTATTTTCGTTATAATGTTACCTTTAGGTGACATTATCCGCAGATATGGAGTAAACTTCCATTGTTATGCTGGTGATACTCGGCTATATTTGTATTAAAAGCCAGGAAATACTTCTGCTGGGGTATTATTAGCTGCTCGTCTTGCTGAAGTCAAGTTTTGGATGTCTCGAACTATTTAATGATGAATTCTGATCAAACGGAGGCTATGCTAGTGGGCTCTGAGAACCAACTAAAACATGTTTGTTTACTTCAGTTAGACTTTAGCAGTCTCTCATCAGAACTAAAACTAGAAATGAGAAATTTAGACCCTGATCTATCATGTGAGATACATATTGGGAAAGATTACTGAATTATAATTTTATAATTTGAGAAATATATAGCTAAACTTAGACCTATTGTTTCTGTATCTGATCCTGAAAGACTAATGAATGCCTTTGTTTAATCTCAAATTGATTTATTGCAATGCACTTTTCTCTGGTATTCCAAAACGGGTGATGTCTTGCTTACAGCTCATTCAGAACACAGCCGCTAGAATTCTGACTGAAACCTGAAAAAGTGATCATATTACCCCTGTTTTGGCCTCTTCGCATTGGCTCCCTTTGCAGTTTAGAACTGATATTACGATTTTGCTTTTAACTTGAATATTATTACCTAGTTACTTTAAAATAATTATTGATCCAGTATACTCCTAACCACACTCTTAGATCACATGATGCAGGGCTACTGGTTATTCTTAGGGAAAATAAAAATAATACGGGAGGAAGGGCCTTTTTCTTGTAAAGCCTTGAAATTATGGAATGCTCTGCCGCCTTCTGTCATTGAAGCTGGGACTCGTACTGTTTTTTAAAGGGGATAGGAAACACTTTTCGCTTTGTAAATGATAAAATAGATGGGAAAGCAATGTAATCTCGGGTTTCTTTTGATTGTTTTTGATCGCTATATGTGAAACGAGCTGTTTTTAAATTCCGCGGGCTATAAAACTGTAATCCGCCATTGCTGGAAATCCCTCCTGTGACGTCACTGGTTGGAGAAGTACGTGAAGTAAGTGATTTCTCTCGTGCAAATTGTTTGGAAAATGTCACATGAGATTCAGAGCTTTGTAATTGTGACTTACTGATGATGATTTTATAGAATATCATTATAACAAAGTCATTTCATATATATGATTAACATTTAGCTTTTACACTGGAGTTGTCCAGTTTCCAAATGTACATAGTACATTGTAGTAAAGTAAATGCACTTGGCATCAGTGACCTGGGGCTGGTTGTACTATGGGATTTAAAAAAAAAAAAAAAAAAAAAAAAAAAAAAAAGGATTGGATCCCAGGTCATTTTTTAGCTGGAATCATGAAAAGGTGTTTGTGTATAAAGCAGATTTTTGCACACACATATGTACGGTGCTTTAGGCTTCCGCATACAGAGTGACAATAAACATTCAAAGGTGGACAAGAGGTGGCTTTAGCGGTGCCATTTCGTGAGAAAGAAACATGGAAAAAAGTATAAAACCTTAAAAATAATAAATAAAATAATAATACGTTAACAACTTATTGTTTAATGTAAAGCATTAAAGCTGTTCTATGGATTTAATACATATGAAGGGGGGATTATTGTTGTTATTATTATTATTATTTTATTTCTTAGCAGACGCCATTATCCAGGGCGACTTACAATTGTTACAAGATATCCCATTATTTCAAATTATACAGATCACATTATTTATACCTACAATTACCCATTTATACAGTTTTTTTTTTTTAATGGAGCAATCTAGGTAAAGTACCTTGCTCAAGGGTACAACAGCAGTGTCCCCCACCTGGGATTGAACCCACGACCCTCTGGTCAAGAGTCCAGAGCCCTAACCACTACTCCACACTGCTGCCCCAGTAATTTTAATTTTCAATTGCACACTTCAGTGCCTTACATACATACAGACTTGCAAAGCGCCAGCTGTCTCCAGTTGTTTCTGTGGAGCATTCCATCCATTCATCTATTGTTGCCTTTACCATTTGTAGGTACAGTACACCAAGCTGAATATACGCACTGGTATGAAGTTTAGTAAGAGCAAAGGAAATGATGGTGTTACAGATCACCTTGCAGTGTTTACAAGAAAAACATTGGCTCATATATATAAAACTTACCATCTCCTTGATCATGTCAGTAATAGTGTTTAACATGACAGTATTCCATCAGGTGATGAATAAATGCCATTTACTTTAAAAAGACATCACCCATCGTGACCATTTCGGATTTGCAAGTGTCCAGTCCAGTGCCCTAACCACTACTCCACACTGCTGCCCTAATAATAATGTAATGCGTACGTGAATTATGAAACACATAAATACAAACACAGGCTACCTGCTGGTGATGGGTCATACCGAGTCAGCTTGGATGTTTGTAAAAAGCAGCAGTGCAGTATCCAGGACTTCTCTATCAAGGCACACAGTTTTAAAACTGGCATTTTGCGTGATGCAGGGTGGACCTTGGCCTGACAATTTTTCAGGAATTTTCTGCTGTATGCGATGAATTTCAAAACAACAAGGCCATTGCTCACAAGTCGGCATTACTGTGCAGTTACAGCAGCTACACCAGAAATTGTGTGCTGCTCTGTTAGGATCCGAATCGCTCTCACTATCTGGATCAGATAACCAGGAATCTGAATCCTTTCTTTCAGTTTCAATAGGGCCTATTTGGCGCTTAATGATTGGTTCAAATTCATACAGCACTGGAACGTTTTTACCAATAGATTCTAGCTCTTCAAAGTCTGATAAAGAACTGTCACTTCCAGTGCTCTGTGAGATTTGCCATTTTTGTTTACAAACCCGCCGGTCGAGCGCTCCAACCAGTGACGTCACAGGAAAACTCAAAGTTTTCAAAGTATTTTTATTGTGTTGTATGATAAATACAATGGTGTTTGAGTGGGAATATTTAGCACTTGATGAATAATTAACGCACAAAGTCCCGCCGTTTCCCTGCCCCCCTTTAAGTCAAGATTGAAAAATGTATTTTTACAAAATAACTTTTCTATCTTAACTGTCCTGTTTTACAATCAAAACTGCGTTTTCTTTTTGTCCTTTTTTAAATTATAATTTTATAAAAAAAAAAAAAAATAGAATGTAGACTCTTAATTGTTCTATTTTTATAAACTAGCTTTTTTACAATTAAAACCACATTTTTAAATTTGTTTTATCAAATTCTGTGTTTAATGTAATGGTTTAATAATTGTTTTTGTGGGTGTGTGAAGTGCTTTGGCATTCTTGTGATGAAAGGCGTTCTAGAAATGTGAATATTTGTTGCTGTGCAGCAAAATTGCAATGCGTATTCGTTACACATTAGATGTAAATACAATGCGTAATTAATATTTTTTCAATGCGTAAACCCCTCCGCACACAGCTTATCTGGAGCGCTGGTTGTAACTAATTACTGTATCTGAAAATACAAATAAAAGCAAGTTAACTCACAAAAAGCTATACTGGAGCATTCATAATCCTAGCACAGGTGACACAACTTCTTGACATCCAGTTTCCTACACTTCTGTGACCTGTTTCACATAGCAGACTGACAGTTGGCAGCCATGGCTCACTTGGGACCATACAGTATTTGCACTGAAATATCTGAAAGCATACTAATGCTGTTGTATGAGAGAAAAGTTGACATACATTAAACATAAACGCATTGTAACCAACACATTTAATGTATGTGTATCAGTCACAGTCACACATTCCCATTTAGTTGGCTTTTCAATAGCAGTATATTCACATATTATTGATGCTAAACACCATAATAACATTGCGCATTGAATTCAATCGAATGGTTCACATGTCTTGTTTTAATAAAGGGAAAAATCAAACCTTACCGCACTGGTTCTCTGCTTCTTTAAAAAAAACAAAAAAAAAACACTGCCTTTTTATTTACATTGCAAAACTGAAAACACTGTCACTGTTTTCCATCAGTCTGTTTAATATTTTGGTATTCTAAATGGTCCAGTGTTGGGCAGAGTTCTGTCATTATGTAGTGTGCCAATACTTGCAATGCAAGTCATGCAGTAATGACAGGTAAGAAAGAGGCACATTCTTGCCAACATGCACTGCCTGACTGGATTTGACATCACCCTGGTGTGGGGTGACTACCATAGTTTACTTAAGCGTTGTTGGGTTTAAGCCCACAATGTACCCACTTGTACCCTAATGATGGTGGCTACCTTCAAGACAATAATGTACCTATCCACCATGCCAGAATTGTGCACGAATGGTTTGAGAAACATGACATCTTCCTTGACAACCACTGTCCCTGGTTCCAATCCAATTGTCTGGGATTAATTTGAATGATGCATTCATTGTCATGGTTCTCTGCCAACCTCTCTACACAGATAGAGTGAAATATTAATGACTGAATGGATTAGCATCCCTCAGGACACCGTCCAGCACCTTGTGGAGTCTATGCCATGTAGTGTAAAGTCTGTGATCAGGGCCAACACGATATGAAGTCAAGGTCCTAAAAAGGGGCCAGAGAGTGTATGTAAAATGAAAAGCTTTTACAGTATAGTAGATCCTCTCATATGCGATTTAATTGGTTCCAGGTGTCCATCAGATATCTAAGAGGGAACCTTTATACTACATTGTAGTTTTTATTAACATCAGAGCACTATAAATTACCATGTACATCAGTGTTTCTAAAACACTAAAGTATGGTACTGCCTATTATTATTATTATTATTATTATTATTATTATTATTATTATTATTATTATTATTATTATTTATTTCTTAGCAGACGCCCTTATCCAGGGCGACTTACAATCGTAAGCAAATGAAAAATCGTAAGCAAGTACATTTCATATACTATACAAAAACAATCTGTGAAAGGTATTGCAACACAAGCACTATTTAGCAATTTACAGAACAGCATGCCAACAACTGTTCTTACCATGTTTACTAAATCTATGCCAAGTAATCTGAAAAATGTAGTGTTTTTGACCTAAGGGAAGCTACTAGAACAAAGATGGGGGAGGTTGTGGGATGTAAATATGCATAATGTCATGAAATTCTAGACCTTTTATCCAGTCCTGGGTTTCAGAACCACCTTCAATGAATTGTATTATTAAAATGATTAGGAGCCAGGGGTTTGATGTTAAATAGAAATTCCTCCCTTTTTAGCTGAATGAACAGCTCCTGTTAGTAAATCTACAGACTCGGGTCTGATTTATGCTGTGATGAGAAGTCTGATCAGTTCAGAGCAGGGACCTACTCCTTCAAGATCCTGGCACCTGGTCATTTCAATTCTATACTGTAACCAGAAAAGTTCTGAAACCAAGGACTGGGTGCAAGGCTAGTGCAAGTTTCAAGATCTGTATTATCTATAGTTTACTATTTTTATTTAAGAATTTTAAGTTTCAGAACTCCAGGTCTGTGTAGATTTGTGCATGTGCGTGGATTATGATTTTTTTTTTTTTTTTTTCCTCGCCTCTTCTCTACAGACAGTGCCATGCGCCCCCCTGGCGACCAGCTCTTGCCCACATAGAGATTGTGCTGTGTTCCGAGTCCCCCGCACACTCCACAGACAATGCTGGGAATGTGTCGTGGGCGCCGGAAGTTCCTTGTTGCCTCTCTTGCCCTTCTCTCCATTCCCGCTCTCACCTGGCTGTACCTCTCTGTCGGGAACTTCCAAGGTAAGACCCTGCAGCACTTCATAACGTTTTCATGATTTAAGCCAATTGGTTGAATTTCAGAAAATGTATGCATGTACAAAAAAGGTACATTTAGTATGTACAAAAAGTAATAAAAATTAACAAACATACATACATGACTGCTACAACAACAGTGGATCCACAAACTGGGGAAGACAAGCTTACAAAGAGACGCTTCTTTTTTTTTTTTTAAACAAACACATTTCATACATCCTGAAGGGAATTCAAATGTACTCTGTCTGCTGTCAAGAAAAGACTCAATCAAAAGTTAGTACTTTTTTACATCTTGTAATACTTTCTAATAATTGATGACAGCTTATTTTTGGGGTTAATAATCATGTTTTCTGGTAACTCGACATATAACTCTGTAAGCTGTCAGTAGATGCTGTAGAAAAGGAGTGCTTATCAGTTACAATTGTCCATTGATCCTGGAAAGGTCTTCAATATACTTTTATTTCCCCTTTTTTGTATTCAGTAATTTTGTGTCATTTTATAGGTGTATATGGAAATATACAAAAGTGGCCACTGCAATATTTTAAATTCGACAACAAATGTATATATTATCTAGTAACTTAATAATAATAATATTTATTTTTTAGCCAACGCCCCTTATCCAGGGCGACTTACAATTGTTACAAGATATCACATTATTTTTACATACAATTACCCATTTATACAGTTGGGTTTTTACAGGAGCAATCTAGGTAAAGTACCTTGCTCAAGGGTACAGCAGCAGTGTCCCCCACCTGGGATTGAACCAACGACCCTCCGGTCAAGAGTCCAGAGCCCTAACCACTACTCCACACTGCTGCCACACTGTACAATTTACAAAGTCTGTACAAGCCTATGCAGTTATGTAACCCTGCTGTTAATAAATAAATAAATAAATATATTAAAGAAATTCGCTTCCGTTTAACAGCGTCTTCACTCCAGTCACCGTGCAGGATTTTTTGTTTCGATCAAGGAGCCAGGTGACATAAAAGTGAGGAATCCAAGGGGTTACAGTGGCAAATTGATTTATTTTTTAATGTAGTAGTGGGAGATTTAAATAAAGTGAAATTGTGAAAATTTTAGGTGATTCATAGAACTTTAAGTTGCTGAAATTGGGTCATATGACTAAATCCAATATGCTAACCTTAAAATCCTTTGTGGGCAATATGTTCTTGAGAGTTGAATCCCTGTATCATGTTCCATTGAGATTTCTAACCAGCTCTGGTTACTCTCTACATCATTGTGACTGGCTGGCCTGACTTCTTCCTTATCCTTGCAAAGATTGAACCATTGGTATACAACTGTTTAGGTGAATTCCCATGCTTTCTCAGTAAATTTACTTATACTAGGCCTCATATGTCCTAACCTTTTTGGTTCCTTTAAATTATAATTTAATAATTATCACAGAATTTGGAAAAGAGTAATCTGTTTTTTCACATTGTGGTCTTACAAATAATGACATGAAATGTAGGCCTATATTATCCTTGCTATTTACTCCACGTTGCCTTTTACCATGTTTAATTTTAATTGGATATCATGGTTAAATAAAGGTTACAAAAAATAAGAATATATGCGAGAAGAAGAATTTCTCAAGTAAACTGTAGACATCAGAGGGTGTATACTACCAAAGTCCTGTTCTGTAATTGAAGTAGGCGCGAAATGGTTGGGGGGCTTGATTTCTGAAGGTCAAGCCGCAAAGCATGGAGTCTCCTTCGTCTCTTGGGTGGTGCCACATTAACTGCTTACAAACCATGCAAGTAAGCCCAGATGCTGTCGCCGCACAACTGGTCAGCAGTTCCAAAGCTCAGAAGGACAAAAACATCAGACAGCAAGTTCATAAAGAACTGTACTGCACCCTATCAGAGAGCCAGCTCTCCTCACCTCTTGTCTGCGCCATTCTCCGTGGACGAGGTAGACCCAAAGAGCTAGCGGCCAATTTCGCTCCTCAGCACCTGTTCAAAACTGATGGAGAGGATTCTCCTAGAAAGGTTGAACCCAATCCTTGAGCAAGTGATCCCCAGGGAGCAGACAGGGTTGCCGAGCCGGTCAAAACTGTTGCGACCAGGTGCTGGCTTTGACCAGCCACATTGAGGCCAGATACCAGAAGAAATTAAAAAAAGCGGGAACGTTCATCGACTCTTAGTCCACCTATGATACCGTGTGGTGGAAGGGTCTCCTGCTGAAGCTGATAAATTTCATCCGATGCTGCCCCACAGTCCGCCTGATCATTGCAATGCTGAGCAACCCAATTTTTAGAGTGCACATTGGTGACCGAACGAGGGGTCCATCCTAGCTCCGGCCTTATTCAGCTCAAAAGTACTCAAAGTACTGCAAAGCGTGGCACTTGAAGCCCAATGTAGGGAAGACGTCAGTGTCCTCCTACCATTTAAGTAACATTGAAGCCTTGAGGCCGCTCAAGGTCAAATTCTGTGGCGTCCCCCTTAACTGTGACCACAAATCCCGATACCTCAGAGTCACCCTCGACTGTACCCTCAGCTATCGTCTTCACCTCGAAGGCACCAGCAAGAAGATGAAATCCAGGGTCAACACTTCCAAAAACTGGCAGGGACTTCCTGGGGATGTGACACTGGGACCCTTCAGACATCAACGCAAGACCTAGTCCATTCTACAGCAGAATACTGCACACCTGTTTGGTGCAACAGCTCTCACACTGGGCTCATTGATACCCAAATCAATGTTACGCTGCGTGTGGTAAGCGGCTCTACACCACTGCCGTGGCTGTCGGTGCTCGCGAACATCCCGCCATCGAACATCCAATGGGATGCTGCAACACTTCGGGAGTATAAGGAGATCTTATAATCCCCACCATCCTCCCATCTGAAGTCGAGACGACCATTCTGAACACATGCCTCGATTCTGTCAGCCGGAAAGGAGCCCACCACCCAATGGTGCTGGATGTGGGAATACAGTGTTGTCCCAAACAAGGACCTTATCGAAGATCCTACAAAGGAACAGCCTGGTTTCTCCTTGCCACGATGACAGTGGACCACTCTCAGCCGCATCCGAACAATGCATGGGAGGTGTGGATATTTCTTCCATAAATGGAAGATCAAGGACTCGCCAAGCTGTGAATGCGGTGAGGTGCAAACCATCAGGCATGCCACTGATGATTGCCCAATGCACGAGTATTCTAGCGGAACAAGTGGACTCCACGCAGCTACCCCGGGTGCCGTAGAAATGCTTACAAAACTAAAATTACTACTGTAGCCCGTTCCTTTTCAAACGCTGTACAAAATAAGAAGTTGATGTATAATTGCAGGTATATAACTCGCTAAGATGACCAGTCTAACAAAGAAGTTGCATCACAGCAGGTGTATTCTGTAGTAATATATTTTAAATAACAATAACCCACTGAAATTAAATGTAATGGAACACTTTACATGTCATCAAAGCATAACTGTGATACTGTGTCCTTTTTGTAAGCATGCTTTCCTTTTAATGGTCCTTTTTAATATACACCTTGAGGATGGAGATTATATATAGATGCTAATGTTCATGTTAATCATTATCTGGAAGGTTGAGAGGTATAATTACCCATGAACCTCATTCACTCAGCTGTGTTGAGGAGAATTGTTTACTTGTCTGTGCTTCGGACAAATTAAAAGCTTGTTACTCGGAAAGGTGGGCTGTCTGCTTGACTTACAGCAAGGATTCATTGTGTTCACCAAAGCTGTGGAAAGCAATATTGTGTCTACGATGTGACATGTGTTCTGTCTGTGGTGGGAGGGTGCATTTGATCAAATGTGGGAAGCACAGTTTCCTATTGGTTAGTGTTGGAGTCTGACTCGGTAAAAACAATATGGCCCTGTTCAATGATCAGCCACTGTATTTCCTTGTTTCATTGCCATATTCAATTGAGTTTGGGTCATTCCAGCCCAATTCGACACAATTGTGAGGTGTTTCTTTCACTTGTGATTGAGAAAATGGTTCCATGGCCAGGTGAGTCATGTGTATGATGGGAGACTACATTTGGGGGCTGATTCGTGAAAGTGATTTACAGTATAATCGTAAATCTCGAAAAACTACTCATTTCTAAATCTTTTGTAGTCATTTTTTTATTACTTTAGTATAAATACATGTTAATTTGGATTCATATGTTGTTTTTTTCTGACTTTTTATGTGAACGAAAGGACACAAATTCGCCCGTTTTCTCATTGGAAATAGGTACATTTCAAAATATCACTGTCCTGGTCACAAAAGCAAAGTTTGTGGGGAATAATAGCCATTTTCTATACTTTTGAGGCATAAGCAATTAGGAAATAACACTTACTACCCAGGAACAAAAATTGCGTTACATAGTGTAGTCATCAACTTTATCATAGTGATAGCTCTTTTCTTTTTCTTTTTTTTTTTTTTTTTTTTTTTTTTTTTAACAGATGTGTGGGGAGGGTTGCATGTTACTGATATGCTTGTTTTATTATCTTTCTGAACTTTAAAGCTGAGGACAGGGAGCAAGGGTTGAATCCCTTTCAATACACTTTGTTCCTCTGTCCCACTGGGCTGTCAAAAACAGAAATTTATTCCATCCGAATGGCTTTATCTAGGGTAACAAACACTGTCAAATAAATGAATGATTAAGTGTTATGTGACTGCACAAATCTGTCTGTGTTGTGTCACATAGTTATTTTCTACAGATGCTACCCATCCCACACCCCCTGTAGAGGTATAAATAGATGTGTTTTATGCAGAGCTGTTAAACCCCATTTCACAAACATACTGTAATGTGTACAGGATAGATCCTCATCCGTTTCTGCTGAGAAGCACAAGAAGAAAGACAGATTTCAAATGGGATGCAGGAAACAAACAGCTAAAGCCCACTGCAGTCTTTTTAATGTATCTAAATTACGGTAGATCTAAATACTGCCAAGTTTAGATCATTATAATAGGGCTCTTTGTATCAAGGTTATGAAAATTAAATATCAGATGGTGCTTGTGAGTCTAGTGTATTTCTGTCAGTAAAATATGTAATTGCCAGGGAGGGTACTATTTTAATTGACGGTGGCATAAACTACTGGGTAATATTGCTTCCTATTCCCTCGGTTCTTACCTATTGCTCATACTGTCCCCCAGTCCTTCAGTCTTAACCACAAAACCATACTGTCTAACAAGCTCTTAGTTTCAAACAGTATTTCAGCTTTAATAACAAGACCACACTGCCTCCCAAACCCTCCGTTCTAACCACCTGGTAACACTGCTTCCTTGGTCTCAGTTCTAACTGCTGGACCACACTGCGGTACATACACTCAGCTCTAACCACTAGGCACAGCTGGCTCCCATGGAGACCACAAGAGTGGGAGTGAGTGAGTGAATGAGTAAGAGATGGATTGTGGGGAGTGGGAGAGAGAAAGATTAACTAACAACATTTTCCTACTAGGCTTCTGTGCATCGACAGAATAAATGAAAACAGTGCTTATAAAATAAAAAAAAGCCATTGTTCACCACCTTATGTGTGACCAGCCTGCATAGCTGAGTGCTGCCTTCCTGGAAATATGTGTATCAAGATTCAGAAGAAACCGGTGCACTCAGCAGTTTTTACAAAAGATAGCCATGGGGTGGAGCTAACCATCCTGTGGTTTATGGTTTTATATGGAGCAGCAGGCTAATTTTACTAGTCTCTTGGGGTTTGATTGAAGCTCAAGTGTTAAGAGTTTGGTGGTCTCATCTAGCCACCAGTGGACAAGACTTCAAATCACTAAATCACCACTTGATTTGGCAAAGTCCCTGCTAGAGAGGGGCCCAAGATTGAGGTGCATGTGCTCTCTAGCTCACAGAACTGTGAGGCGAAGCTCTCCTGGTGCCAGCAGTAACCTCACCTTTTAATAAACACTAGTAATAGCATCAACATAAAAAAACAACTTGTGTATATATATGTGTATCTCTCTCTTTCTCTCGCTCTCGCTCTCACACACTCTGTAATAAAATATATCTTTGTTTTATATATATATATATATATATATATAAATAAACAGGATCAACACAGCAGCTCTTGAGCCTCTATTTAAAAGTTTTAGACAGCAAAAAGTAAACAAACCAGATTATGCGCACACACAGTGTCAAAGACGCATTATGACTCTCTCTAAAGCAGCACAATCGCATGGGACAGAAAAAGGCAAGCATGTCATTCTGAAATGTCACACTAAACAGTGCCCAACTTGCTGGAAATGTGTAGTGATTTTTGTATAGATTTTTATATATTGCATATTTTTTGTTGTGACTTGGAATGTAATAAACGAGAACCAAAATGGTGAGTTTTTCCCCCTTTATTTGAAGTGTTTAAAGTTAAATTTCAGTTTTCGTTTGCTTCTTCAGTTACAAAAAGGCACAAGTAAACCTCATGTTATTACTTTATGAAAATGTGTCTATGGTCACTGTTTACTGTGAAGAAACGGCAATGACAAGGAATGAAAAAGTAAAAAATAAATAAAATGTGGTGTCAACTTTGTATACTGTTCATTTTGAGAATATACAAAACATTTAACTTGAACTGCTATTTGGCATCCTTTGTTTTGTAGTTAATTCACTAGTTGTAAGGCCTACACAAAGTATTCTTTACTCCAGGGATATTTTTCTACTGTAATGTGTTACATATTGTAACGTCTTGCTGTAAAATAAAGGCACACACACAGGGGCCACGCCCCCCTGCGCCTGCTGCTATGCTGTCTCTGCCTGTGTTCTGAGCAATATAATGGATTTATTGCAATATAAAGGAATATGGTAACTTTTATAAGGATCTTTTTTCAACTGCAATGTACTGAAAGCAATTCACATTGCGTTTTCATAATTTGTACAACATATTTAAATATCACTGCTGAGAGCAATTGACCCCACTGAGTTCAGAACTCATAGGTGTTCACAGTAAGTGAGTCGGCATACTCCTGGCTGTGCCTGCAGTATCCACATGTTTGACTTTCGGTGTCATGGATTTTCACACACTTAAACAGATTTTCCATTCCATGGACGCTTTGTGAGTGTGATAAATGACTGCATGCTTTTTAAATCTACAGCAGTATTATTCGCTTTGCTTTTCTTCAATTCCCACATCATGGCAAAGATTGTTCAAAGAATATTTTATTTAGTAAAAGCAATATCAACAGATTCCTGTGAGGTGCTGCATGTTTTCATAATTAACACGCTTTCGACACATCTGACCGGTTAACTGGTCCTGACCTTGGGTATGCCCTACAAACATTTGTGTGACAAATTGAAGAAAGCTGAAACTATTTAATTAATTAAAACAAAGTTGTCTTGCATTGTTACATTGTTTTGTCTTGTAGCATGATGAAATGCTATTGTGCTTCTGTGACATCAATGTTAAGACTGGCTGAAGAATATTCAGATACATTGTATTTTGAAGGTGGATAACTCTCAACCTGAGGTGAGAGAAAATGATAAGGAAATTAGAAAAGAGGGAGCACGTATGTAGCAGCCCTCACAGTGAATGCAGGGTCACATCTTCCCTCAAACTGCAAGCTCTACACACCTTGCCTAAGGGTATACAGTACTTGAACATTACGTTTTAATCGACCTCCCTGCTGTAGCACTAGAGAGAAGGCTCGATGTCTCAGGACCAATGGGGATTGATAAACGAGTGGGGGAATGGATGGAAGGTTTTCATGCAGAGGAAGAGGAAATGGGAGTGTTTGGCTGGGCCCCTGCTTCCATGGCTGAAGCTCATGAAATACTTTTGATGCATGTTTAAACCAGAGGAGAGCATAGGAGAGACCCCCAGGCTTTTGTTTTGAATTCTGCTACTCAATCAATATCCGTTTTTTAAAGAGTTATCAGTCTTGCAGAGCCGAGGGCGAAGGGGGGCAGGAAAACACTGCCTCACTAACTTTATATATATATATAGGCGAGCTACCAAGTGAGAATACAATATGTTTCCTGGTGTAGATGTTAGGAAGTGTCCTCCAATTACTCATATTAGTTGTACTACACAAGGTAATTTTATAAATGCAGACAGAAGAAAAAGATGGCGACAGCCATGGGACACCCTACAAGGGACAAGGCTAACAGGCGCACCACTTTCTCAAGCGCCTGAATTATTGGAATCCATGTATTCATATACATTTTTTATTTTAGTACAGCAAAACTCATTATGTGTTGAAACTTCATTTTCAAAGTGTAAACTGCTTTGATATTCCACTTGTGGCACTCACGAAATTCACTAGGTGTATAAGTTCTGTAATAACACCTGATAAGGCTAAACAAACTGAAGTTATCCTGCTAACATTTGTGGTTCAGCAACAGGAAAATACATTATTTTATATAAATATATACACACACAATTTAAAGCCACTGCTTTTTGTCATTGGTCAAGGTTGTTGTCTATTACTAACAAAACACCACAAATTATATTGTGAGATCTGGTGACGAGAGTGCAATAATGAAACAATTACAACTGTTTAAATTCCAGATAGAAGAAATCTTGTCGTGCAACTCAATAAAGTACTTGTATACAAACAGAAAGATGCAACCCCATCTGCAGATTTTAGTCAGCTCACTGCTTGGCTTATCCTCTGATACCTCCTCATGCATTTTTACTTCTCTGGGGCTCCCATCAGCGGTTGAATTCCCTGGTATACCAAACACCTGCCCTGAGTGCTTTCTATTGCACATATCGTTTCTGCACAGGAACATATGCCTCCCAGCCAGAAGCTTTGTGGTTGCTGCATCCAAGCTGCCCCCACAACACACACACACACACAACTGCAGCCCATAATTTGGAAGGTGTTGTCTGTTTAAAGGACAAGGCTCTATGAAATGGGAATTTTTAGTCCCACTGGTGCATTGTTGTTCATTTTAAGGTCATTTTAATAGGGCAATTGTGGCACTTGTGTAGTTATACTAACTGATGGATTTGATCAACCTATGTCCCGCCAGGATAAGCCACAGCTGTTTTTAGAGCATTTCACCGAACTAGGTAGTCCTCCAGGATTGCACCAACCACTTATTTTAAAGAGTTCTCCATGAATAATCATGAATAAGTAGTGATTCAGCAGTGCTGTAAAAACAAAAATAAACAGCACAACACATATGAATGTATTATTTAAATTATTTTTCATTGTGTCTGCATACTTACAGTACTAGCAAGGAGCAAATCATTGATCTGAGGTTTTGCCAATGCCGGTCTCACGCTGTGACTTCTGTTCCATTGCACACACATTGTTGTGTTGCACACAAACGTGTTGTTATGCTGTATTTATTTTCCTCCACATATATTTTTAGTGCACACCAAAATAGCCTGAATTGGATGCAATTACAGTATGAAAAAAAAAAATCACACACAAGGTCTTTTCTTTTAAAGTGGAAACTTAAAAAAAAAAAAAAAAAAAAAGGTTTTTAACCCTTTGGACTAAGTGTTTTTCAGTGCGATGCTCCCCAGGACCAGTTGTTTTTTGGCTATATTTGACTCTCTTCCTATAAAATATTCACAAAAAATCTATTTTTTACAGTAGCATCTTGGCATTGGTATCCTTTTTTCAGAACACTCTGGGGAACATTATAAAGTACTTCAACACTCTATTTAATATTATTTTTTAATTTCTATTGTTATGTATGCCACTTAGTGTTTTCAGAGAGATACATGTATAAAAAACCTGTTATTCTATGACCTGAGGGACCACTTGAACCTTTTAGTAAAATATGGGCAAACTACAAGACATTCTTTTACCTGAGTGATTTTATGAATTGTGAGCCCTTTGTTAAAAAAGAAACACAATACATGGTTTAGAACTGAACATTTATTTAAAAAATAATTTCACGGGACAGGAATGAGGGCTTTGTGGAGAAAGAACCTCAGGAATTGATAACCGGAGGGAAGTGCTTTGTGAGTTATGGATGAGCACATGGATTCCCTTTGGCTCGCAGAGAGCTGCCCTCACGGGGGTGAGACTGAACCACTCAGCCTCCAAGACTGGGAAGCGAGGAAGGCAACTTGATTTTTTTTCTCAAAATAAATATTTGTAAATAAAATAATAGTTCTTCATTCAATTATCAATAATAATAATGAAAAAACATATCGATATAATTTTAGTTCATGAAACGGTATTTTCGCAACAGCACTGGTTATAGTATCATACTTGGCTTCATGGATTCATAGGTTTGCAGTGATCCGGAATTTCTAAAAGAGTACTCTGTAAAAACTGACGGGTATCATTTGTTGTTGTAATGTTGTTGTCTGTAGCAGAAGAACTACTAGAAAGTGTTTTTTGAGAAGTGAAAGTATGTTTAGCACACAGGTGGTACAGCAGACTAGATGCACTTCTGTGATACTGGAACTCAGTTTGACAGTAGATACAAGTAACCCTAATTCTATCCAATGAAACCTTTCCAACCTGTACATCAAAGTGTGGTGGCCCAGTAAGGTAATTTGAGGTGTGTGACTTGTCCAGCTCTGACTTATCCTGGTGGATATAGGTCGATAAAATCAATCTCTAAGGCTGTGAACATTTTTTAAATCCATGTTAAAGTAAAATTTAAATATCATTTGCAAATATACAATACAAAATAATAATGGGGCAGCAGTGTGGAGTAGTGGTTAGGGCTCTGGACTCTTGACCGGAGGGTTGTGGGTTCAGTCCCAGGTGGGGGATGATGCTGCTGTACCCTTGAGCAAGGTACCTTACCTAGATTGCTCCAGTAAAAACCAAACTATATAAATGGGTAATTGTATGTAAAAATAATGTTTAAAAAATAATGTAATTGTATGTAAAAATAATGTGATATCTTGTAACTATTGTAAGTCGCCCTGGATAAGGGCATCTGCTAAGAAATACATAATAATAATGATAATAATAATAATTGCAGTATCACTTCACAATGAGTGAGAAGTGTAAACTTCATTCTCGTTCAGTTGGCTTTAAAGCTCAGGTTATTCAGGAAATTACTGAAAACAAGGTTACAGTTAGTGCCGGTGCTGACAAATTCGGGGTGCTGAAAACTTATTGGTGCTATCTCGGAAGCAAACTTCAGCGTCAGTTGGAAAAGAATGAGGACTTTGTCTCACTATGAAGTTGAAGAATGTCTTTTGAAGTGGATGCGAAATGCTGGTGCTAACAACGTGCTGATTAGTGACCAATTTTATTGGCGAAAGCAGATCAGTTTGCTCGTGATCTAGAGATTGAAGATTGGAGTTACCAAAGCATGGATTTACCGCTTAAATCATGGCATGACATCTCGACAAAATTGATGTGTGGCGAAGCCAGTGCTGCTCCATTAGGTGCAATATAGCAGCGTAAAGCCACAACGTTGGTTAGTCTCTTGCAGGAATATTCTCCTTATGACATTCACAATGCCGATGAGTCTTTGGAAAATGCTTCCCAATAAAACGCTGGCTTTCAAAGGAGAAAAATGCATAAATGGGAAACAACATGAATGGAGGAGAGGACTGTTGTACCGTCAGAGAGACTTTTCAATGTGGGAAAAAAAGTGTTAGAAATTTAAATCATGGTGAGCAATGGTACTGAGGCTAATAAAGAGTTGGGGAATGGATTTTAAAGGCATGTTGATAGCATAGCATTCTGTTTATTACTACAGTGGAGTCCCCCATATTAAAGTGGTTGCACCGAACACCATTATTTCATAAACCCCTCGTACACTTCCATTCACTGTGTTTTTAGTTAGAATTTGAGTAGACAACAAATGTATGTTTTTGTGGGAGAATGTGGGGAAAAAAAACATTATTTTTTCACCACAATGGGTTTGAAAATGGACACCCAAAATGTGCATTTTTTTAGGCCATAGTTAGAATGACAGGCAGATCATTAAAAAAAAACAAAAAAAACTATGACAGTCTAAATCTGATCAGTAACTTGGTTCACTTGATCAGATCAGTTAAACTCATTTACTGGATCGGCTTATTAGTACACTGCAGTTGGGACTAATTTTGTTCAGTTCCTTGGGATTTTCTAGTCCTGAAGTTAGTCCTTTGAAGTGGTTGAAGAAACCATTGGTTTGCTGCAATTTACCGTAAGTGTTTTGAGCCCTATAAATCATATGTCTAGCATAAATCAACAAGATCCAGTATGGATTGCCCATGTTGCTCATCGTGTTTTGTGAATTAAAGTGTTTCCACTTCTTCAGCTATGTAGACAGCTTCACCTATTGATCCTGTCCGCTTTCTTCACATCATCACTTTTGTTATGCCTTGCGAATTGTACAGCCGATTTCAGGAGGGGGGTTTTTTGATGGTAGCTCTGCATATCATGCTGTATTTCCAAAGATGTGCTTCCCATGCTGCTGGGGTGAAGTTCTATACAGGGCTACCTCTTTGACATGTGTTTCCGTTTCCGGTTCAGATTATTATTATTATTATTATTATTATTATTATTATTATTATTATTATTATTATTATTTATTTCTTAGCAGAAGCCCTTATCCAGGGCGACTTACAGTCATAAACAAAAATACATTTCAAGAATCGCAGTACAAGTAATAATACAATTAAGAGCAAGATAAAAATACAATGACTTTGGTTCTAGCAAGTACAAGTATATGACAAAATACGATTCAATAACAGAGCAGATAACAGTGTCAGTGATAGTTACATCAGGATATAATTAAATACAAAATACTACAGATTAAATAACACTTGTGACAGATTACAGTACGCTTAAGTACAAGATTAAATGCAGTAAAATAGGGGGCAGGTAAGAGCAGGTAAAGCGCATTTAAGGAAGAGTGATAAGTATCCAGAGGGAAAAAAGGGGAGTTCTACAGGTGCTGTCTGAAGAGGTGAGTCTTGAGGAGGTGCCGGAAGGTGGTCAGGGACTGGGCAGTCCTGACATCTGTAGGAAGGTCATTTCACCACTGTGGAGTGAGGGTGGAAAAGGAGCGGGCTATGGAGGCAGGGGAGCGTAGAGGAGTTAGAGCCAGTCTTCTAGTGCAGCAGGAGCGGAGATTAGTGTCCTTTCTCCTCTTCAACATCTGTGTAGAGGAGATGGGAATAATTTTTGGTACATATTATATACATCTATGGCAGACAACTGGAATAGAAGAGCACCTCCTGGACTCATAGTCAAAGCTCTCCAACACAGACTTTTGAAAAAAGATTAAAAAAACAAAACAAAACATAATAGTTCAGTTTTTACAATAATCATAAAAGGTAAAGTGACAGTTAAAACAAAAAAATATATAAATACATGTAAAGCTACTAACTCTTTAAAAACCATTACCAGGCAACTAAATAAATACTTATACAATAACATGCTGAGACACAATGACATTAATTTGTTCTTTTGTAACCACACAGATTATTGTAATTATCTGTTTGTCTGCCTTCCAAATACTTCACTCAACATGCTTCAGCTTCTGTTGTACAGAATTCTATAGCCAGGATACCTTCACATACCAAATCCATTCCAAGTCATTTTTTGCCCAGTTCTTAGTTCTTCACACTGACTTCAGTAAAGTATCATTGATTTTAGAACCATGACTCCAGTCCTGCCTATCTGAGTGCGAGGCTATCTAGTTCCATACATCGTTGGTCGTGCTTTGAGACCAACATGTTACGACTTTATCCGGAGCGCTGAGACCGTTCGTATTTTTAAACCCAGTCTTAAACATACTGTCATGCTACAGGTTTTTAGCTGACCTTTGTACATGATGCACACAATATAAATGTAATTGTTTTGGTAAGTTACTGATTCTGTACCCTGGTCCTTTAGACCAGTCCATTCTGCTTCCATTGGTATGTCAAAATATGAAAATACTGTCACAGTAGGACCAGTCTACCAAAGGCTCATGCCATTGTAGCTGCCCTTGTGCTTACATTGCCCCCTTCACACTAGATTATTACAGGATATGTCCAGCTGCTTTCCATTACATTTTATTGTGAGTATATATAAATATATTAATAATGCAGGTTTGGCCTAAATATGTTAAGTGCATATTTTAGTATTTTCCAGTGTTCTGGCACTAGAGGGGAGAGAAGATGTAGTGTATGCAGTGCTTAGGGTGTAGGCAGTGGTTCTCTTAATGCAGCCTCACTGCTATCTCCAGGAAAACTGTACACTTGCAAATCCCCTGCCTAGCCAGCTGAAGCATTAGGGACCTGCTGTATATGACTGTTGAAGAAGAGGTTTCAGTGTTTTTGTAATTAGAAAGTACTGTGTGTGATTTGGGGAATACATGTTATAATTGTTAGTATCACCCTGAAGCGATTTTACTAAAATGTCACTAAACCCTCTGGCATAGGGGTTTAGAATTTGAATTAAGCAGGGGTCCTAGAGTTGCTCACCTGATAAAAGCATTACCACATGGTGATTTCATACAGTCAGGGCAGCACAAGTTCACACAGAAGTTGCCAGTCTTCGTTGAAGAGTCCAAAGGGAGCATCATATTGCCTCTGGTGCCCCCTGTGGGTTAGGGAGGAGAGCAGACACCTGTAAGGCTGGTCTTTATTCTCCAGAGGCCGCTAGCTCTGCTCTTGAGTTATTATTATTATTATTATTTTTTTTATTTAGCAGACGCCTTTATCCAAGGCGACTTACAGAGACTAGGGTGTGTGAACTATGCATCAGCAGAGTCACTTACAATTACGTCTCACCCGAAAGACGGAGCACAAGTGACTTGCTCAGGGTCACACAATGAGTCAGTGGCTGAGGTGATATTTGAACCGGGGACCTCCTGGTTACAAGCCCTTTTCTTTAACCACTGGACCACACAGCCTACAGTTCCTGGGTGTAAAATTGGCTTAGCACCTGAGATGATGTTGGTAACTGCTGCAGTGACAATTGACAGTATATTTGAGAGAAAATCTAAGGTCAAATAATTGGGCACTCTAAATGCATTAAAACATAAAAAAATTACCATTCACAAAGCTTTGAGTTATTTACAAAACAACAGTCTGGAAAAGTAATGTGTATAATCCATCAAAACAGATTTGAAATGTTTTTAATAACCCCTGACAAGAGTTAACGCTTTTGTGAGTAGGGCCCAGTATGAATCTCAGCAGTGAAAAATAATTTTCTGCTTGTGGCTGATTGACACACCTAACTGATTTTATACCACAAATTCAGTGAATGCTGTAATATTTTGCCATTCAACCTGGGCCCTGCTGTATTTTATTTTTAATTAATGCTGCTATTTCTGAAAATGGTGCAGGAATGACAGATATATTAGCAATGGTAATGTGGATTAGGATTGGGTCTGGCATCTTCTTTTTATTTATTCTTTTGTGGGACGGGATTCACCTGATTGTATTGACAGATGGCAGAAAAAATCCAAAGATAATAAAGAATAGGAAAACAGAGCATGGTTTTCTCTGTGCGCTCGGCTTAGTGGTCTTATGTGTTCAGTCAAGCTCAAAATAGTTTAATATTGTACAAGCTGTTTCCAAACCCAGGTCTCTGTGAGGTAAATCAAGGCTTGCTATCAACCACAGCGTTCACCTCTTTATTCGGGTCTGGGTCTTTTAATGGTGCACAACCTGGTCTTAAATCATTGAGCCATGCAACCTTGTACCAGAGATCAGCAATCATTTTAACAGTTGCTTTGGGTGTCCATTGCTTTCCTTCGGCACCCATGGTGAGGGTGTTCCCTCTGAGACACTCATTCTGTTCTCTTAATTAAGTCCTGCTGGAGGCTTGTTAAAGCGATAACACTCTAATTAGCACAACCACAGTCTGCATTCTCATAAATCATTTATCATTTTGCTGAAGCTTCTAAGACTTTATTGTTTATGAGCCTGTTCACACAATCCATGAGTTATTTTAAAGACTATTTGTTTTTTAAACAATATAATCTTGCATTACCATCTAGTAGTTGAACGAGTTAGGAAGGCAAGAGCTGCCGTACAGACAAGGTCAGCAATCAAGGTAATGCCTGATAATGCTTTGCTTTCCTTACATTGCACTTTCTTAAAAGGTAGTTTTGTATGAAAGTTCTACAGTCAATGGGACCTGCAGTGTAGCTTCCTGATTGGTGATTCTGAGCTTTCTCATTTTTATTCAGTTTGTTATTCAGCGATTTCCATTACATGAGAGTAGATGTTAAAACTTCATGCTGATTTGAACTCGGCACTCGCCAAAATAAGCACCAACTGAGATGTAGCTTTACAGTAAACGAATGTGATCCATCTGTGTCTCCATCCATTTGCGTTTCCTTCCATCTGATGATGTAGATATCCGTCTGCCTGGTGTTGATGGCCATTGCTCCTTTCTTATCCATCCTATCTCTTTCTCTTTCTCTCTGTCCATTCCAGAAGTGAAGCCCATGCCCCTCTCTCCCGTAGACCCTCAATCCCCCATGGTATCTGCCGTCCCCCGGGGACACCACGCTCTGGAGATCAGGGTTAGAGAGGTAGAAGAAGAGAACCGCACCCTACGCAGGCAGCTCAGCCAATCGCAGAGAGGCCACGCCCACAAGCCTCCCCATGGGCACCACAGCAACCAGTCACGGACATACTCCACAGAGGAGGGGACGGGGGACAACGAGGGCCAGCGATCAGGAGCTCCTGGGAACAGCACGGACTGCGCACAGCACCCCCCAGTGGACAAGTGTGAGGTAAGGCACCAGCAGTTTACAAAGAGAAAATTGAACACATGGATTGTTATCAAAGACCAGCAAAGGTTTGTATAAAATTATTAAATAATGTTGCACTAAAAGTAATTAGAAATTAATCACACCAAATAAATTTTTGTTCCATAAATATAATTTCAGAAACAGTGCTGTCAAATCCTGATTGCTTACGTGTATAACAAATGACATTGTAATACAGCAAGATTCAAACTTCCCAACAAGATCAAAACTGGACCCCAAATTGCCAGACTGAGTGTATTTTTAAAGAGACCACACTTATTTTTTTGTAGGTTACACACTGTTACAACCTTTATGTTAGAACTTTGGAAGAGACACTAAAATAACAAGACCTCCAATCAATGGCACTGTAAAGGTTATATAGCCCAGTTAACCAGGTGAATAATGCTGGTTATAAATAAACGGCATGTGCAGGAGTGACATTATAGCCATTAAAGTCAATCTGTAAAGAGTAACAATGTACTGATATATATACCCCATTGTACCTATTATACATACAATATACCAGTATACTCAATGCATATTTAATATTCTTAGTATCAGATTTAAAGTATTTTAAAATAGTGTGTATTATTGTGTTTGTTCTTTCCTTATAACCAAGTTAATGTATGCATTTCAGTTTGATAAATATGGGTTTCATTTGAAATATACTTTATCTAGATTTGATCTGTTCCTTTCTTTTTTTCACTTTAATTTAATAAAACATCAAAATGCTCCAATCACACTGACACCACTTGATCCAGGGTCTTGTTCCCAGCAGGAGCCCCATGTTTGAAACAGCAAAACCCATTAATTATAACTGCAAAGGCAGAATTGAAAACGAAGAGCAAGGCATTAGTGATGAGTTCAGAGTGAAGCTTGCTCCTCCGTCACCCAAGCTACTTTTTGTAGTCCATCTATTAGAGATGAAAGTCACTGAGCCTGCTGTGCTGGTTACTAGCCAGCACCACTCACTTCTCCTCCATGCCCTGCAAGAATTAATTAATGCTCTCTCTTTCTTTCTTTCTCTCTCTCTGTCTCTCCCTTGCAGACTATCCATGTAGCAATTGTGTGTGCAGGCTACAATGCCAGTCGGGATGTGGTCACACTTGTGAAATCTGTCCTGTTTCACCGGTAATTATTATTCTTTTTTTTTGTAAAACACAATTTCTCCTCACCTCTTATTATTATTATTTATTTCTTAGCAGACGCCCTTATCCAGGGTGACTTACAATTGTTACAAGATATCACATTATTTTTACATACAATTACATTATTTTTTACATACAATTACCCATTTATACAGTTGGGTTTTTACTGGAGCAATCTAGGTAAAGTACCTTGCTCAAGGGTACAGCAGCAGCATCCCCCACCTGGGATTGAACCCACGACCCTCCGGTCAAAAGTCCAGAGCCCTAACCACTACTCCACACTGCTGCCAAGTCTTATCAAGTTTAGTCTATTTTCTCCATTCTGTCGAATTCAAACATTAACCTGACATTTCCTTCCAGACCATATCACTCTGCTACCTCAAAGTCCCTCAGCTACATGGGTGTTGGAACTAGGGATGCTGGGGGTGCGGCTTGAAATACAGGGGTGCTGTCCACCTGCTGTGCAATGATAAATCCTGCTAGTTTTGTGAATCTTATGAGCTGTGTGTGCAGTGCCCTGCACCCTTTTACATTGCTTTTGAACACAACGATAATAGGCCAATCAGTGCTGACAGTCACAACAGGGGCGGGATATTTTATAAATTGTACTGTTGCAATATTACGAGAGTCAGTTAGTAGTTGGAACGTATCAGAAGCTTGTATACAGTAGAACGGTTATTGAAAATGTCCCAAAAAAGAATATAGGAGTTTTTTTGTTTTTTAAATTCTCAGCGGCACCACATGCTAAAATCAGCTTGTCACAAATGCCGCTAACTGAGGGTGCTGCTTTGTTTACTAAAAACACACGTACAGTGACGTTCTGGATACGCTAGATGTCTATTCCCTCATGAAAAAGCATGACATCGGAGCGCAAGTTCACCTTTGGAGCCTTTTGACTGTCTTTGTCTCCAACGACTGCTGTCCCTCAGCTCTAACCACCTGGCCACACTGCTTACGTGTTCTCAGTTCTAACTGCGGACCACACTGCGATACAGACACTCCGCTCTAACCACTAGACACAGCTGGCTCCCATGGGAACAGAAGAGTGGCAGTGAGTGAATGAGTAAGAGATTGAGTGAGGGGAGTGGGAGAGAGAAAGAGTGACTAACAATATGTTCCCTGCCACCCAGTCCCTCGGCTGTAATCAATAGGCCACACTGCCTCCCAGTCCCTCTTCCTTAACAATCAGGTCACATAGCCTCTCAGTCTCTAATTTATAACCAATAGGCCACACTGCTTCCAAATCCCACAGATGTAACAATAAGGCCATGCTGCCTCCTAGTCCCTTAGCTGTAACCACTGTAATACATTATACTGCTTCCCATTGTGCTTTACCATAGGATAGCCTATATGCCAAATGTATTTCTTGTGTACGGCTTAGTATTTACTTAAACAAAGAATGTTTTAAATTCATTTTTTATGAAAATGGCTTTAATCTGCTCCTCCGCAGAGTGATGCTAAAATATTGTCTGTTCGTGGTCTTTTGCAGCTGTGGTTATAAGTGGGAATGCATAGGGCGTATGCAGATAGTATGTATACTATTAAGAGTGTCTGGAGAGGTGAATTTGTTTCTAAACGCTATCACCTGTCCCAAATGACCTTCAAAGGGATTACCAGTATTGCACTGTTAAACAAAATATATTCCCTTGACTTAAATTATGTAGATTCCATTTTTCAAATTTACAACCCCTCTTAAATTACATGGTCATTTAAATGATTACTGCCTCAATCTCTGCAGGGAAGTTGGTGTATGTTGAGTCGGCTGATGGCACAAGCTTCAGAGGACAGCATGTGTTCGTCTTCGCCGCTCCCAAGTCAGCGCAGGGGTGGTAGCAGTGAGCTGAGCCTAAAAATACAATTGGACATTTCAAATTGGAAGAAAAAAGAAAAAAAAAAAAAAAATCGTCACTTGAGGATGGGTTTACACAAGGCAGTTATTGCTAGCAATAATTGCTAGTCGGCAAATTGCTACAGACTTGCTTGTATATATATTGAACAAGATATATTGAACAAGATTTCTTGCAATCTTGCTGAGAGAGCCGGAGAGGGAGCAATATTGGCGGCAGTGTTTCAGCCTGTGACTTCATTTTACTCATCATTCCAAGATGGCAGCGCCCAAGAATAAGTGGAGCATGGAAGAAGAGGCATCACTGATTTGATTTGTTTGTTTTTTTTGTTTTTTTTTAGTTCATGATTGTCTTTGGGGCTGCAAAAAAAAAATAAAAAAAGATGGATATGCTGTATTCTCAACTTGACTTAAAATTCAACACAACAGTTAGGCATAAGCAACAGGTTTATTGTCTTTTGATTACAGATAGTCATTGACATTTTAATTAGCCAGTTAAAAAAAAAATTTAACCGTTTTTGTTATACTTTTATAATTGTTTTTTTACTACTTATGTTTGATAACAACATTGTAGTGTTATTTCTAACGTTATGTGGAGAATATCAATAATAAATTAAACACCATAGTTGATTAATTGCACATTTCAGTGTTGAGGTTGTCTATACCCCGATAACAGTAGATACAAAAATAAACTGCTGCAGGATTTATGTGCATTTGCAGTACTACTGATTATTGTTATATTGCTTTATGTGGTAGTTTTAAGCAGATCAAAATATTGACATTTAGGGAAAATATTGTACCAAATTATGGCATACTGTACTGTAAAACAGCTAGTACACAACACAGATACACTTTTCATCTGAGATTGGGGAGATGCAAAGGATTTTATACTTTCCCTGTATGTTATCAATTTGAAATGCAACTTCACTATATGAAACATGAACCCAGACATTTAGTTAATTGCCTAAATACCCAATATAAATCAATACATTGCCATGAAATTGTTAGCAATATTTCCAGCAATAAATTGACAAGTGTAGATAATACAAATTGCTGGCAATAATTGCCAAGTATAAACCCACCCTTAGAGCAGTTCCTCACTTGTGGCTCTTTCCAACCTTGTCTTTGGTTATTGAACTGAATTGTCCCGAGTCTTGTGCCAACCAGTTCCAATTGTTTTATTGAACTTGGGTGTTCAATTAGGTAATAAAGTAGCAGGATGGTACAAAGTCCTGCACTGGAATGGATTGAATGAGCCGCAAGTGAGGAATATTGCACGTCATCCACCAGTAGTGACTGCCATCAGCCCTCTGTATACAGTCATCTCCGGCTAAGAGAACACCCCTCGGGAAGCAAGCAAAGTGTTCTCTAAGACGGAGTTGACCACCAGACACAATATGAATCAATAAATAAATGTGTTGCTTTTCATAACGCTCGTGCATCAACATATGCAATGAACTGAATAAGTAAAAGAAAAGCAATAGGCAAGTGTATGTTAAATAACTAGAATAATAAAGTAACACAAACTAATGTTAATAAACTAACTGTCAAAATAAATTAACACAGCATCCCTACACATGTTAAAATGCGGCAGCAGCTCTAGATTAATTATAAATACATGTACAGGAGCAATAGTCAAGACTGCACAACATTATTTAACAGAATAGTGAAGCAACTCGCCAGAACGGGAAACACAAATTGCTCTGCGACTTGTGTCTGATTCAGGGTTTTTTTTTCAAGAGCTCAAACTATTTCTAACATTTTGTAGCAAGAGGAACAGCACCGTATTTTACCGTTTGTTTACATGCCATTTTGTAGTGATGAAGTGCACTCGTGGAAATCAAAATGAAAAACGAGTCAATGATATGACGGTGGTTCTTAAAAGATTGAATAAACTAATCAGTGTGCCTCAAGACACTCTCACGATAAGACACTTTTGAAAAGACTGAATAAACCATTTTAATTTAAGTTTGATGATGATAAGTTATCCGGTTACAAAACAGTACTGTATCCGTTGTGAATGAATTGCTATCGGTGCCAAGAAGGTGTTCTTTTAAACAAAGTTCCTGTTCTTTTAGCCGGAGCATTTACATTGGGGAAAATCAGTTTGTTCTCTTAGGAGGTGTTCCAATACGCGGAGACTACTGTAATATCAAAGTCTGTCAAATTGCCTGTCTGGCTCATCAGGACTTAAACTGACTTGCAACAGGGGGATACTGCTTTTATATGCAGTCAAACAAGTTTATTATTACTTCATAGAGACTGGATCTAAATGGTTACAATAAGCAGAGTTGATTTTATTAGAAGTTCACCAATAACCTTGTAAAATAAGCAGAAAAGGTCTGTGCTTGTTTTTCTGTGGAACTCAAATGTATTACCAGGTATTGCATTGATTAAAATAGTTTATAAAAATGTATTTGCAATATACAGTCTACTGTACATGAATAACACATTGTAATAATTAAAAGCATAAAGCATTAAACTTACACATTTCAGCATTCTGTATGCTATTTTATCAAACTTTATATTCAGAATATTTCAATACTGTACAGCCACTTTTATATTGTAAAAATTCAAATTTTTTTCCCCAAACTGGGGTAGAGATCAGCATGATATTATCAGAAGCTTGCCCCTATATCACATGGAAATGTCTGATAAACAATGACATCATTAGTTGCACAGAAATCCACTGAGCACCAACTGCAGTTTTGTTGTGCGGTGTAACACACACACACAGTTAGTGAGCATTAACAAACCAAACTGAATTAACAACCGAACTCGCTACTTTGTTCTGAACAGGATTAACTAGTGCGGTTGTCGCTGCCCTTTGTAATAGAACTGTGTGTATATACAAACTGTATTAAGAACAAAAGGTAACCTCACAACCACATTTAGCCTGTGTGTGTACGTAGCCTATGTAACTAAATGCCAAATGCTGCCCTTGATTTTCCATGGTCATAGACACTGCTCAGACACAGATACTGTGACATGGTAGGGGAGCAGGACAAGTTATAGTACAGTACAAACGAGAGTAGTGTTTTTTAATGAGATGGTGTGTCTTGCAGACGGAACCCACTCCATTTCCACTTCATCACAGACTCCATCGCCCAGCAGATCCTCGCCTCCCTCTTCCACACTTGGATGGTCCCAGCTGTGCGAGTCGACTTCTATGATGCGGATGAACTCAAGGTAATGAAAGGGGTTGCTAAAGGGGTGTCCAAACGGTTTTTAAAGGGGGCCCTCTCTTAAATAGTTTAGTTTATTCCCGAAGGGGAATGAATTTGACTGATGCTTTCAGCCAGTAACATGCTTTGACCCAGAAGATACTGCTGAGGTAAAATTATCCAGGAAGTGCAAGTGCAGACAGATAACCCAAGAATAAGGCATATAATCTAAGATTCCTTTAACCTAAATTAGTACCAGGTGAGAAATCCTGTTCTCTGATTGGCTGACAGGGTATATGTAAGTGACAATCACTTATAGCAAATTGAGCATTGTTCCAGAACTAATGTCTGCTGCCTGCTCACCTGCTGAAGTAGAAACATATCACTCCACAAACCTGACAACACTTGATGGCTTCACGTATTGAGGTTTCACTCCATGAAGGGAGCTCTGACTTTGCTTTCTGAATGTAATCCATACTTGGGAGTGTCTTATTGTTATCCTTCAGCTCCTCACTTCATGAGTCTTGGTATTGCTTTCTGAATACCAGATAAAGTAAACCAGTTTTCTTCTTCTGTGGTCTAAGTCATTCCTCCTTTAACAGTTTGCCAGCAACTTCCCCTCAACTCTGTTCAAACACCATTATTACTCTCCACATGGAAAAAGAAATGACTTCATGTTTATCAAAATGCTTATCCTGCCATTTCCCTTGTACCTCTCCAGTCAGAGGTGTCCTGGATTCCCAACAAGCACTACTCCGGGATCTACGGTCTCATGAAGCTGGTGCTGACTAAAACTCTGCCGTCCGATCTGGAGCGAGTCATTGTGCTGGACACTGACATCACTTTCGCCACCGACATCGCTGAGCTGTGGGCCGTCTTCCACAAGTTCAAAGGTAAGACCACCCAGGAGGGCAGGAGTGTTAGTTCAGTTAGTTAGTTAGTGCAAAATTATATGAAAAGAGCATTTATGTGACATGTAAGGTTTGACTTGTACTATCGATGTGCTTTCTGATTTCCATTTTATGCATTAACCCTTGTCCTTTTTTTAAAAAATATAACTTTAGTACTTTTTTTTTTCAAATATAATGTAATCCGTTGCCACATTTCATTATCTGTCTGAAAAAGCAACCATTGTACAGATTACAGTAACGCGTTGTAGTTATTGTATTACTCCCCAACACTGTAATTAAACAAGTTTTCTGTATAAAAACACAAGCTAACAAAACAAGATAACAGAGCTTTTACCTCAACTCAGGTCACAAGTAAAATTGTAGTCCTCATCTCAAAACCACTACACAATTTGATACAATTGACATTGTCTGCTTGCGAGACTCCCAGGATTGAATTGCAGGGAGTGTGTTCAGGTCATAATTGAGGCGTGAGGAGAATGAATCACTGTGCCTGACTGTAGCCAGCACCGTTGTTCCTCACATTACAGTGAGGAATACATACATGAGAGCTGTTCAGGGCCTCAGTGCTGTGCTGTAGCAGTGAGGATGGAGTGTTTCAGCTTTCATAGGGTGCACCAGACTGAGGATGAGGGGAGGAAAAGCACAGCGTGAACTCAGGAAGATTTATTAACCTTACCAGCCAGCAGGGAAATATTAAACACCAGGGCATTGGCAGAATCTTAATTAGCTATAAATCTGTAAATAGTATCTATTGCCAGCTTTTCCTCTTCATCTCTCCTCTCATGGAACTCCCCATGAGGCATGAATGTGATAGCAGCTGGGAGAAAAGGGAGGAAGAGAGAGACCAGCATAGCTTTGGGCTCGCCCTCAGCTTGCTGCATGTCAGGGCCTGCTGTCGTGTTAGCAGGGGGTGCTGGTTAATCCCTGACTTCTAAGACTTGCTTGGCCAAGCCCTCAGCCACTGTCCTTCTTGGATTTGTTTTTGCTCTGGGTCTTTGCTCTGAGCTGAAGGGATGCAGACCTATCATGTAAAATACATGTTTTCTTAAAAAAATAAAGTGTTTCTTTTACAACTGCGCATTAGAGACCTATGTAATGAATGGATGTGCATGACTGAGAAAATGTATGGAACTATTTTGATGGCTACAATTACTTCAAGTGTCACTGCTTTGAACAGGTAGGTAACAATAGTGGAATTGCGTTTTGCAACACATATCCATTCAATGCCTTTAATAACCAAACCAATAAGCTTTCAGAAATCAGACAATAATGGGCCACAACTTATTCTGATACCCTCAAGAAATAAGCAAAGGAGTGCCCATACCATGTTTCCAATTATTAATAGATGAGTAGTTCTGAGGCTGAAAAAGTAAAGAAAAACTGGCATCAACTCTACACAAAAAATCAATGTGATAGCTGATATTTAACAGGAATGAATTTAGGCCATTATTTGAAAGTTTTCAAGTATATATTTGATATAATTATGGGTGGGCACAGTGCTTTAAATCATGACTCTTCTCAGCTGAGCCCTGATACATCGGGCAACCAGCCCCCATACACTGCCACTGTGCTGCACTAATAAGAGTTTTACCGGTATATTTTAAATGAAGGTGTGGGGACAACTTCATCCTCAAGGTGAAATAACCCAGGAGGTGCAAGACAGTCTAAAAGCATGGTTGCATACAGATTTAATTTGCATAGTACCAGATATCATGTTTTAAAAACCTCACATTTAAGACCTTTTATAATGAATTGATGTTCATTATGAAGAAAAATGATTATTTTGTTCGCTACAATTACTTTAATGCTAAATTGAATTGTATACATCTGAAGCCACTACCCCTGTAACATGGAGACAGGTATCAACTGAAACAAGCAGGTAGCAGATTCACTGAAGGGTGTTTGCAAAGGGGGCTTCGTTGAAATGTGGAAGATGTGAATTGATATTTTTTTTAGTTTTTCTGGTTATGAATTGCCCATGTTTGAGAGAACGGATAAGGCTCAATTCGATTAACTGCAAGCACCTTTGTCATGAAAATTGAGGGCAGCGAGGTTGCATATCATTTCAAAAATCCAATTTCGAATGCAGTGAGAAGGTGCAGTTTGTTAAATGTGGAACGAGCTGAGGTGATTAGACCAAGGGCACTGCACTGTGCCTCGCTGTAGGATGAGAGGCAGATTGCTGTAAATATTCCATTATTAAAGCAGGCACCTTCAGCTCTGCGGGCAATCTTTTCAAACTAGCATCACCAGGCAGCAACCAGGTAAGAAAGTCAGACTCCACGCTTTACTTACTGTGCAGTTTTTATACACAGGGTGCTAGATTTTGTTTATTATCATATCTGGGGATAAGGATATATTTGAGACACACTTTAGAGTTTTACATATATCTAGCTTATGATGAAACTTGCTTTCTTTAGTTCAAATTTAGGAGATATAACGAAATGCCTGTCCATCTGTTTAATATGTATTAGAAACCTCAGAACATTCATCAACCAATCAGGAAGCTGCATACAAGGGCACTACCACACTTTAGTTGACCGTAGAACTTTCAGATAGAACGCATCTCTTTAACCCCTAGTCAGCGGCAAACATTTAGCTCATACGAAATGCGGTACAAATGCAAATTGACCCCAAAAAAGTTTTTATAAATAATACTTGAACAGTTTTTTATTAACCAAACACAGTTATGGACAGACAGACAGATAGGTCACCTCCGTGTACACTCATTAGATAAAGGTAAAGAATGTCTTTAGCAAGTTTCAACACAAGTCACGTGTTATATATAATGTAATAAAATATTCCTGTGATTGGAAGTAGTTTTCGAGAGGTTAGTTAAGATGAGAACACTGGACAGACTCAGGAATCAGGATTTGAAGGGTTTTTTATTTAGGTGCAGGGCCAAGTGACATTTAAATGTTCCTTGAAGACTCCTTAAAATCGTATTTATCTTACCTGAAATCTTCTCCCCTGGTTAACAATGCAGTTTTTTATGTATTGGTACTCACCTCGCGTTTTCAGTTTGTGCAAACATATGTATGAGTCCTTGTTCCCTGCCATGAGCTCCCAGAATCCTTCCGGAAAATAACATTGTAGTGTGGTCGAGGGCATACCCCAAACCGGGATCGACCACTGGCTCAAATTGAGAGCGGGATAACAAACTAGATGAAACTAGTTTGTTTGATGCAGAGCCCCTGCAGTTGTGAGATGTGAAAATAGGCTTGACACCAGCTGAATTCATGAGAAAGGAACTAAATTAAATTAAACAAGTTGGTTTGGTTTCAGTTCACGTGTCCACACAGGTTTTAGGGTACTTGCAGTATAGCAGTCAGAACATGCAAATAACTATAACGAATAAAGGCAAAAACACATTTCAGATGACTATGTACTATGTATTCTAGAAGAGTTAAGGATTGGAAATTAACATTATAGATTTTGGAGCATGACATTAAAATTATATGATTTGGTAGAAATAGAAAATCAGGTGCCAATATAAAATAATGATCAAATGTATCACCTGTGAAGATTGGACAGTCCTAGTAACTATAAACTGCATTTCAGTTGCAACTGGCAACTGTGGTTAAAGGGAAGCATGGAGCTACTCATCTCTCCTCATTTCCCAGTCATTGTAGCTGTTCGTCAATGGAGTTTAAAGAGACAAATGGCTGTGTAAATAGTGTGTAAAACCTTTTGTGTTATTAGCTCTATGTGCTCTGTATTACTGCAGTGAAACAAAAAAAAAAAGTAGTCTCTTCTGTATGCTAATTAAAATACCTTGGGATTCGGATATTGGAATTGAGAATCACCTTGAAATTTAGATCTTAGATTATCTGTTAATTATTAAAGGTGGAGTACAGCGCAGTCAGGCCCTCGAAGATCATTAATCTTCTAGCAGGAACTGTCTGTTCAAGACTGCGAGTCTGCACTTAATCACCAACAAAGAGACAGGGACTCGACAGCTAGGCAACCAGGGGAGGGGGTCAGGAAAGTTCAGAGGGGGCGGAGGGGTGCGATTTAGTAAGGTATTTAGGCAGTCATTTTATTAGGATTGAGCCCGGGAGTCATTTAAAATGGAACTACAGTAAGGACCCCTGTTTAAACAGAGATCAATATCGCATTCTTAACATTAATTTGAAGGGAAAACTTTGCTGGGCATTGAGTTATGGATTCTAGATAGTTTTAGTGGAGTTAAAATTGTTGTATTTTGAAGCAATTTGAATTGAACTACAACAGGGGCTACAATAATACATTCTTAAAACTAGAGTAAAACTTAGCTTTTATTATTATTATTATTATTATTGTGTGGTAAAGTATTATAAAAACCATTGCTAACCATTGTAAAAGCTGGGGAAAAGTGTTGAAAACTACATAATTACTGTGCAAATATACTGTAGTAAACCAACCAAAGTCTTGGTAACCATTGAACTTCAAAAGCTATCAGTATAGTCTTTTGATATCTACTGGCTGATATCTTATGTTTTCATGGTTGGTTCCTTTAGTCCCCTGGAAGAAAAGAAAATCAGTTGCAGGACTGACTGTATCTCGTAATGTATGAGTTGACCTTTGCATTAATACTTGTACTGTGATTCTTGAAATGTATTTTTGTTTACGACTGTAAGTCGCCCTGGATAAGGGCGTCTGCTAAGAAATAAATAATAATAATAATAATAATAATAATAATAATAATAATGCTCACATGTTAACAAGGCTGTGTCAGTTTGTCCAGAAACTATTGTCAAATGGGGCCTTATGGCATTCAGAAAAGGTTTGTGGTCATTCATGAATTAAATTAATTGGAAAGCATTGACTGTCCTGCGTAGTAATACCATTTTAGTCGTTGGCAGTCTAGTTGAAAAGATACAGTGGTCTATTTTAATTATTTAAAATGTGTTTAAAAAATACTTTAATAGATTGTGGAACAGATATTTAAAGTGGTCCTAATCCTGAATGACACTACAACAAACTTTACAGTGAAGATATTTTCTTTAACCATCTTAGCCAACTTCTCAACCAACACCAGGTCCTGTGAACCAGTCTGACCAACTGAAAACCAGCAAACCACCAGCTCTGACAGGCATACACCAGTACAGGTGATTGCTGGAATTCATCTCATTATTCAAATGTTAGCTATGTGATTCAGTTCTACCAATGGCTCATCTTATAGAAGATGCTTTTAGTACAAAATTTCAATTGTACTGCCTCTGTGTTGCTTTGAAAATCATTTAGTAAGGTTATAAGTTTTTTTTTTTTTCACAGACATAGGAAATTATCTCAACCAAAAAACTTAGGACAATACATCAGTTAAAGTTAATCGCTGGAAACGACCTTTCAACTCACTTCTCAATTAAAAGAAGTAATTGTCACCTTGAGAGTGAAGCTGAGAAGTTGTTTTTAAATTATTTAAAGGCTGTCTGCCCTGGGCTGCCTGGATTAGGGGGCACTCATTAATCTTCCTTGCAGTTTTCATTAAAACAACTGTCCACCCCCTCCCTCTTCCTATCCTCCCCCCTCCTCTCTCGCCTTGATCTCTCTCCCTTCCTCCCTGGTCTTTATCCTTGTCCAACATCGGTTATTTCCCTCCATTAACAAAATTGTACTTTTATAGAGTGGCTTTCTTGATAATGTCATCTCACAGTGCTTGTGTAATAATAGAATAAGCAAAGCTTTGTTTGTGTACATTTCTGTTCATTTTACTAAATATTTTATTACAACCCCTAATTAAGCTGTGTATGGTGCTGTAAGAAGTAAACTATGGCTCTCTGGATTAAGAGGTTACGTATCCCATTAATGGTGTTACTGGATTCAAAATGGCTGCAAGGACAGTCTTTGGTAGAAGGTTAAATACAAATGAACTGTTGCATGTTTAGTTTGTAAAACAAAAATGCAGTGGAATGTATGGAAAAGTTCAGGTTTTTACATTTTAGGCATGTGGTATTAGATATATCGTATTCCTTGAACAATATTTTGCTTCTCAAAAATAGCCTGAGTCTTAAATTCGAGTACAGTGGTGATGCGTGTATTAAAATCAGCAACAAAAGACGTAACTTCCCGAGTACGCAAACTGCAACGTGATTGACTGCAGAGAAAAGACGAACAAAGACATCACTGCCCGAATACACAAGCAGATCTCGAATCATCCATGACATACAGGCAGCCATTTTCAAAGAAGTTTCATTAGCTTCCTGAGATTCAAAGATAAGCTTTTACAATTTCAGAGTTTCTAACAAACAGTACCAGCTTGGACAGATCGGAAATGCTGATCAGACCCCCCCCCCCCCCCCTATTTTTTGACATGCCAAGCAATACCGCAGGTCACAAATTGGGAGAAAAACAGGTGTGAGTAATCATGACTTGAAATGAGAAGCAGCACATAACTGTAATACCTTGTGTGACAGCAAACGGCCGCAAACTGCCTCCATATGCGCAATTGAGGTTGTATCTTTAAAAATGCATATTTATTTGATGTTTTATTTTTTCCTCAAATTTAGGGTTGGAAATTTGGGCTGCATCTTAAATTCGAGGGCGTCTTAAATTTGAAGAAATAAGGAATTAATTTTAAAGCCAGGAGCTTGACCAGAAATATTTCGACTAGGCGTCTTCTTTAATGTCTTCAATGAAGTGTCATTGAGAAACACTTCTAGTCGAAATGTTTGTCTAAGAACTTTAAAAGTTTATTTTAGTATTAAATATATTTTTATAGCAACATACTGTACCAACTAATTGTTATTAGTTCCTCAAAGCAAATGCAGTTGGTTTCAAAACCACAGGCAGAAGTTTGGTTAACAATTGTTACATCGTAACAAGAATAGGTTTAATGTTTTTAAACCGGACGAGTTGGACCAGACTGACCTAAATGTGTTCTTTCATTGGGTTGGATGGTTAACCCTGAACGTTTCATCCATGTCCAAGATGGTGACGATCACAAGGTTCATGGTTGGTGGAAAATCTATTTATAAACACAAAAATAGTTTAGCTTTGTAAAAGCCTTATGAATAGTGCCATTGTTTTCCTCTCAATATATGTGATAAGGTTACTGTGGAAAGGTAGCTTGGTGGTCGAGGCAGGCAAGCAGCAGGAATTACAGTAATGCAGCTGGGGAGCATATTTTTATTTACAAAGAAATATATCAAATAAAAAATAAACCCAAGCATATTGCTAGCATGGTTGCATATTGCTAGCATTCTTGGCGCAGACTCTGTAAGAGGGAGTCCTGGGAAGTGGGTTTACTGGGCCGATTTCACAGGGATCGGTGGAGGATAGCCCACATGTGCTCAGTTTTGGTCCATATCCGGTGATTAGAAGAGTTGTAATGCGCTGACTCTATTTCCATCTTTGCGTTGCACGGGCAGTGTGAGCTGGGGCACCATCTTCCATACAAATAATGCCCTCTTTGGACAGGTGACCATTGGCACAGACTGGCAGAAGTCCCTCTTGGAGAATGTTGATGTATTGGGTAGAAGTTACAATTCCTTTGCAGACTACCAGCTGTGGCCGTCCACTGACTGTGCAATGGATACCAGGATTGCTGATCTAGTCCTCCCAATGTGTTAGAGCATTGCTGAGTTGCATGAGACAAAGAGCTGCACCAGTATGGTTTGCTTTATGGTTTATAAATAAAATATGGTTTGGGGTTGGGTTGTAAATAATAATGGGTTTAATTTGTTTAATTGAATGGCAGGGCTGGGAGGTTAGACCTCCCTGCTTGCCTGTGGCGGAGTGTCCCACCCCAATATATTTATTTATTATTATTTGTATTTTTGTTTGCGGCGCGGATAAAAGCGCTGCGTCTTTTGTTATTTGTTATTTATAATTTAAAACCCCGTGAGGATGCGTGGCTGATCAGCTACTGATTAGCTGACAGTCACGTATCCTTACTAAACGCGTGCAGACTGTGGCCGAGGGGTAATAAGATAATTAACAGCTAGTTAGCCCCTCGGCCAGAGTATAAGAACCTGCAGCTGTCCGTGCTGCGGGGGTCGAGTGTACAGAGGAGAGTACGGGAGAGCACGGGAGAGCGAGGGGAAAACAATTGCTATATTTAAAATATACTTGTTTCTGTTTATTTGTTTGGACAACATGCCTTTTTGTTTTGTTTTGTTGTTTGTTTAAATCTTTTGTTTTGTTTTATGAGTTAATAAATACGCTGAGTGCAGTTGCATTCAGCTTCACCCGCCCATCCACTGTTTTGGTTCTGTTACTTCCTGGTCCGTGACGTCACCATACCTCACCACTGCAAGCCATCCTGCCACATTGCCTAATTAAAAGGAATGTGCAGCAGGTGGCCAGGGGGAATTGAACAATTGACGATCAATTAACCCTGCTCACCTGCCTTTAAAAAGAGGCTGAAAAGCCAGTTTCTTTGTTGTTCTTGGTGCTGTGCTGTTTGTGTGTTTGATGCTTTGTCTGCACAGCCTGAAAGTGAAGGAGGTGAACCCTCACAACTGCGTGTGGAAACAGGGCGAGCGTCAGCAAGCTCCCTGCCTGGTTAAACAGGATAGTGGACTTTATGGTAGGGATTATTTAAGGGGATTTTTACCACAGTTTATTTAGTTTATGTTAGGAAAAAGGTTCCTGGTGCGAGACCTCCCTGTGTAGCAGGAGTAGTGCACGGCCCAAGCTTGGCCACCTTTTATTTCTAAGCTGTTTTTGAACTGTGTGTTGTGTTTTTCCTTTTTGTTATTCATGTACTGCTACCCTAGTGGCAGCCACCAACACTGCAATTGCTTAAATAAATAAAACCTGGACGCCTGAGCGGCGTTTCAAATACAAACCCTCTGTGTCTCATGTTTCTCAGCGGATACCCACACCGTAACAGTATCCCCTCTCATATTTTGCCAGTGCTATGTATGGTTCCAGTAAAAACGGGTGTTCTTTCAAACAGGTGTCTATTTCCTTGGCAAGTCTTTGTAAGTTGTTGAGAGCTCAGGGGAAATGTAGAAACATTGTATCACAGCAAAAATGATTGATTTAGCCCATATAATCTTTTTTTTTTTTTTTTTCGCCAATTGTCATTTTCATGAAACTGTGAGTCTGTGTATAATACATTAGTTTCCAGCACTATATTTGATTACTGCATTCTTTATAGTATCTGCTTATTACCTGCAACAGTACAGTTTGCTTTTATTATTTTTTACATATTCAGGGAGTTGCAAAAAAGGTATGTCTTTCATTTACTGGACCGCAGAATAGAGGGAGGGAGCTGGGATAAATAAATACAAGTTAATGCAGAACGCTACAGCTAGAGAGAGGGAACAACAACTATGAACTATAATATATATACATCTATATATATATATATATATATATATATATATATATATATATATATATATATATATATATACTTACAGTACTTGAAGTACATTCAGCTTTAATAAATTACGCAGTTTATTCAATTAGTAAAGTCATTTCAACTTAAGGGATGGGTATTACTATTACTGAGATAGAGGAATGTCTGTTGGTCTCCATTGCTACCCCACTGGCTATAGCATTGGGAATAGATAACACTCAAGTATACATTATTTGCTGTGCTTGAATACTCAAATAATAGTTTAATTTAAATTAAAATCCTAATATTTCCTATAACTATTGATATTGAAACTTAATATTTTTGGTGCCATTGTATCTCAAACTCAAACTGCTTTTGTTCAGCACTTAGAACGGAAATTGTGTTCTTTACTGGGCTGCCCTGTCGAAACACAAAGAAAGTGTTGGCATTTCCTTCTTCGCTGACCAAGGATAAGTGTTCTAAAATTATCGCCACGACTCTGACTGTATGGGCCCAGTTTTCTCGTGTCTATCTTTTTAGGGATTGTAGACACGATTCACTCAGGATTATTGTGATTACTGCTCTTTATAAATACCTTTTAGGAAATAAATATCAGAAAATAGTAGAGCCCTCACCATGGAGATGGCCTTGTGATGAATTCCTATCATAGCAAACCAGTGACAGCTCTTTGTATGACTTTGTTTCCTCTCAGGCCAGCAGGTGTTGGGAGTGGTGGAGAACCAGAGTGACTGGTACCTGGGAAACCTGTGGAAGAACCATCGGCCATGGCCAGCGCTGGGCCGGGGCTTCAACACAGGTGAGTGCGAATGCCATGCATTTAACCAAGAGGGAGACCACACATCTTCACATCCTGTTGCAGTTATAATTTAATCTTTCTCCTTTGAAAACAAGATATAATCTCCATAGCTATGTCATTGTAAGGGCATTTGTAAATTAACACCGTATCAAAGGAATTTGATTAATAATGTATTTGTAGCAACAGTTAAAAGAAGCTCCCACTGCTATCTGTGCTCACTGGTTTCCTTGACAACACTGTTTTGCCAAGTGAAGGGCATTGCGACAGGATTGAGAACCCTGTCTCTGTTTTGAAGCCAGCCCCAGCCATGGCACTGTAAATAACATATATTTGTATTCTGTTGATTTTTCTTCGCCTATTTTTCTTGACTGCGCAGCTGATTAGATAGCCAATGTATTAATTAAACTAATCCACATGGAAAGCAGGTGTATAAAAGACTGCAATCAGTCTTTGTTACAGGGAGGACTGGAGCATAAAACATGTAGAGGAGCGCCAGTCAGTTGCTGTTTAAAGTAACCAAACATTTTATTTGTTTAAAATCCAGAAGAGGTAGAGTCTTCTTTCTTCGCCTAGGCTAAGGACACTTTTGTTTATTGTTGAAACTTTATTTAGCTTTTTTTTTTGTAAATAAAACTGCGATTTGGTGCTTAAAATGCATTTTTTGTGTTTGTGTGATGGCTGCCTACTGACTACTCAGCTGCTCTTTCACAGGCCTGTGTTTATTTCCAGACTTTTCATTTTTTATATAAACCACTGTCCATAAAATTTTCCCACAATGTGGTATCCATATGTTATGGTGTTTTTGAAAGCTGAATTAAGTAGGGGTGTGCCGAAACTTGTATTTTCCGAGAAATTACCTTGAATAAATTGGAAATTGTTAGGTATGTATTAAATGTAATAAATTTTCCCTTGTTTGTACAATTAATATTCAATAATAATCTGACAGTGTTGTTTAATATCAAACCTATCATGCGCAATTTGTCTTACCTTTCATTTTTTATTTCACTTTCCTTAGAAATGTGTCATTTCTGCAGTGAATTGTGGGATTGTAGTCCTGGGCAACATGTAATCTCTGATTACATTTAACAAAGAAATATGTATCCCAGTTTCCACAGTGGTAGCTCTTGATTTAGGTTTAAGGAAAGGTCACATATACATTTATTTATTTTATGTATTTATTTCTTAGCAGACACCCTTATCCAGGGTGACTTACAAAAGTTATCACATTATTTCACATTATACATTATTTCACATTATACAGATATCACATTATTATTATTTTTTAAATTTACAATTACCCATTTATACAGTTGGGTTTTTACTGGAGCAATCTAGGTAAAGTACCTTGCTCAAGGGTACAGCAGCAGTGTCCCCCACCTGGGATTGAACCCACGACCCTCCGGTCAAGAGTCCAGAGCCCTAACCACTACTCCACACTGCTGAATACATGAAGAATCAGTTGTATTTGATAGTTTTGCAACACATTTTTTTTCTTCAGTTTTTGGCCTTGGAACTGCAGTATGGCAATTCAAATATCAATGCCCAGGATGAGAGGAAAATTGGCTTCCAATTGGCTTTTAAAACACTCAATGCAGAAGTTAATTGCCATTGATTGGTACTCAATTGTAAAGGTGATGGAAGGTCAGCTTTTCATGTTTGGAAATCAACACATTAATGAATGTATGTATTTAATACCTGCTGACAAAGTGAATTACTCTGAAAATACAAGCATCAGTACAACCCAAGAGTTAAGCAGTCAACTGAAGGAATATGTGTATCTGCTTAAGTCAGGTAGCTGCTTAGTAAGGTGCTGTCACAGCTAAGCTTTGTAGTGATGTCAGACCAGGAAGTAGACAGTCACAGTCCTGGGGTAACAAAAACAAAACACTTATACCCAAAACAAAATGGCATGATGGCCAAAACAGACAGAGACACAACCAACCAAGTAACGTGCTGGTTTGTAGCCAGCAAGAGTAGCAATTGTTTGGATACTTACTTTTTTATTTCTCCCTTGTTCTTTCTGAACACCCACCTCATTCAGCCAAAGCTGAGGGTTTCTCCAGATTAGCAATTAATTAATCAATCTGGAGACGGTAACATTCTGCACGAGTTTAGCATGGGTAGGAAATTTTAACCCCATCCATGCTGCAAAACAACAATACCAAAACATTGTGTTTTTAACACACCAAACAATACATTTAAATAATAATAACACAACACAAATACAAAATAATACAGGGGTGTACCCCATCACAACAGGTGCCTTTGGTTTTGCCTGTATTGGAAAGAATTGTAATTCTTTTTTGGAGTTTACGGGGTGGTTTAACTGGATCTCAGTGCCATTTTAAATGTAATTTAAAGACTTTCAAACTGTATGTACACGTGGTACAGTAGTATGGTTCAGTCACAGGTTGTATGTACAGTGTATATACTGTATACACAGGTTAATTTTCAGGTGATTCTCAATTGAAAGTGTACTTCCCCATGGAACTGATAAGGCATTTTGAGTTGTTTATAAATAGAATAATGGCTGGTTCAGTGTGTATTACCAGGGAGTAATACCATCGAGAGGTTCTGGGGACAGTGGAACCTCGAGAGGTTCCTGTCAGCAAAACCTAGAGATGGTATTACCCCTGGTTATACACACTGAACCAGCTATTATGTTTTGTAATATATGGATCCAAGTTACATTTATCAGTCGGGAGCAGGGAGATGCAGACAACAGGAAGCAGCTCTGGGAGTTCGCCAATGATTGTGGCAATAATCCTAACATTATCCAAGCAGCGTGGGAAACTGAGAAACGCTGTGAAACACGAACAAGAACTGGAAACTCTGAACGTTTTTTGTTTTTTTTGATAGTTTGCTATAATACTGACAAGTTGTTTGGTGGGTATGGTTTCAATTACCCGCAACTCACCCGTTTTTGACAGGTAGAACTGCAGTAGACGAATGTTGAAGACTGTTTTTCTTTTGGACAAACTCCTGTCTTTCTTTGGTAGTTCTGTTTTCCTTTGAGAGAGCCTTTACTTCACGTTGTTGGTTTTATTCGAGAAATTCGAAAAATGCCTAACATTTTCAAATACTGGATTGATACTCATAGGTATCAGTCAAGAAAAATGAACCCTTATGTGGCAGTCATTTTACAAATATCTCAGAGACCACGGGAGCATTAAAGTTAATCACAGTTCCAAGTCACAGTTCCCATGTAAATCTTAAATAAGCTCTTTACTGCAAAGGCTAGAAGTATAAAAATAATTAATGTTTATGACTATAACAAAACACTTCTGTCACATATGGCAAAATTGTTCAATACATTTAAATATTATAAATATTTTATTAAAAATTGTGCTATGGCAATAAAGAGCAGCTTTTTGTTCATCAATATCACAGCAAAGGTAAACTCATTTTCTTAAAGGGAATGTCAGTTGCTCCTGATTTGCTAGCAGTGTTTGACTCCCACTTTTTCTTAAGTGGTAAGTGCTAACAGTATTCCACCAGTGCCCAACTCAAACTTCCATTCAAAATCACAGCATGAAGGGGATGGCGAAATCCAGCACAAACGTAAACCACTTTGGCCTTATCTTTTTGCGTTTCCTCAAAATCTAGCCCAGTGTTTTTACAGTTGGTACACAGCTGTGTTCTATGTTTCACATTTCATTTTGATTTGTACACTGAAATGCTGATGAAATGTTGTCGGACACACAACAGGCTCTAACGTAGAATGCTTAATGACTTCTCATCAAAGTGTTTCTCTAAACATGTTACTTTTTAATATGACCCTTTTTTTAACATTGTCTAATAAAGCGCTCCTGTCCACTTCACCCTCATTCAAGGGCTTTCTTGTCAAAACCTTTGATAAAAGGCTAATATACACTTCACTCTCACTCTAGTGCTGTTGTCCACTCTCAGAGTCTTTGCTTAACCATAAACTCCAGCTTCAGTTCCCTTTCAAGAGTCTCTGCCCGCGAGGGGATAAAGTGCTGCCAGCAGAAGGGATCAGCGCCAGTTTTCTCTGCAGGCTTGCCTGAGAAGGAGCTGCGTCGACCGTCACGGTTGTTTTGTGAGAAGTCAAATTTTTTCTGCACATTTAGCCCTCGGTTCTGGTTTCTTCCATCTATGGCCTTTTTACACTTGGTACCGAGAGCGGTCACCGATCGGCATCAAACCCATTCCAAAAGGTTCCCAGCCTTGCACCGGCTGACTTTGTGTCCGCACCGGTTAGCCCAATACCAAATATAGGGTTCCAGCCTTAGCGTCACTGCTCAATATTAACCCAGTGCCCACATTACATATCTGGCTCTGATAGTGCACTCAGCACTGAGCCCACTGGCCGTTGCCATGTCCTGCACAGACATTTGGTGATTGCATTTGGTTGCAAGTCAGTACGAGTTCATAAAAAAGAAGGAGATCGCTCTCTCGCGTGCACCTGTGTGTATCTTCCACCACCCTGACAGCTTTGCTGTACCGTATTTACTTGGCACAGCATGGCAAGTTAACGTATATACCTAAATATACACGGATCTCACATTTTACTGAACGGCTGTTCTATATATGGCTGTCTGCACCATGCCTGGGTTTCAGCCAGGCGTTTTGTGCAAGAGCAACATTCCAGCAGAATATAAGCATGATAAGTGCGTCTCCTGCCTGGGTACGGAACACGGCTCATGGGCCCTGTTTTCCATGCGGATGCTGGGAAGCCTGCCTGTTTAAGGAGAGTTCTGGTGTAATAGGGGCCCTTACACTGGCACAGAAGCCTCATCCATCCCCTGCAAAGCAGGCAGCAGCATCCCCTTCTCCTAGATCCTCTTCAAGAAGACTCAAGCGAAGCTCATGGAGCAGGAGCCGATCAAAGAGCCTGTCTTCACTGCGGTCTTTCTCTTCCTCCTCGATTATCGGAGGTTTCCCTTTCAAGTACCAAATGTAACCATTACCGAATGTGTATTTACCTCCTAAAGACCCAAGTGGCATGGTGGCCTCAGACCGATCCTCTACCTCAGACAGGGCAACCTGTGTCTGAGCCAAAGGAGGTTCAAAATGTTGACAATGCAACAGCTGTGGCAGTCAGTCAGGCCAGGTGACTGGTTCATCATGGTGGACCTCAAAGACACCTATTTTCACATCTCCATAAAACCAGCACACAGGAAGTACCTGTGGTTCACCTTTCAGGGAACAGCGTGCAAGTTCTAGGTGTTGCCATTTGGCCTCTCTCGCTCCCCATGCCTTTTAGAAGTGCATGGAAGCTATCCTGGCTCAAAGGCATCGTAGTATTCAATTATCTGAGTACTCAATTACATCAACGGTTGGGCCTTACGGTGAATCATGCGAAGAGCCAGCTCACGCCTTCTCAGACAGCCTCCTATCTAGGAGTGTGCTTGGACTCCAGGTCCATGCTGTCCACGCTGTCAGAGAATAAGCTGCCTGTTTAGAGCTATTTCACCTCAAAAGAGTGCTTACGGTAGTGACGTTCCAGAAACTTCTGGGCTTGATTGCAGCAGCTTTGGATATCCTGTGTATGCGCCCTCTGCAGGTCTGGTTCAACAGAAGAGTTTTTTCAGCCCCTGTTGAACAGCAACCGTCTATTAACAGTGTTTCGCCACTGTCTAAAGGCACTCTCTTGGTGGAAACAGGCTGCCCATCTACGCCTCTGGGTAGCACTGGGTAGTGTCACCAGAAAGGAGGTCGAAGTGGAGGCTACACCCCAAAATAGTGAGGCTCTTTTGGGAGAGATTCGGGAGAGCAGAGATAGATCTCTTTGCCTCCAAGGAATTGACCCACTGTCCCCTCTGGTTCTCCAGGAGGAGGGGACCCGCTGACGATAGATGCCGAGGCAACTGTTATGTGCTTTCGCACCACTCGCCATGCTCCCGCTGTGTCTGGAGAAAATCAGGCAGGACCGGGCCAAGGTGCTCCTTAGTAGCCCCTTATTGTCCCAGGAGGCTCTAGATTTTAGCCCTGGTGCAGCTCCTGAGTGGCCAGCCGTGGAGACTGCCCAAGTGCTGCAACTTGCTCAGTCAGGCATGGGGGACCTTATGGCATCCCAATCCAGCTCTGGGTCTGGCCTCTGAACGATTGCATTTGAGTCGTCTGTGTCTGTCCATTAGCATTGTTGACACCCTGCAAAATGCCAGTCTGCACAGGGTGCAGGGTGCACACCACAAGCCAGTGTATTATAACCAGAGAGCCAGGCTTCTCTGCATTTGTTATAGAGCTTCTCTTCTCTCACCGACAGGGAACAGAATCCATAATGGCATTGCATTACATTTCCCCTCTGCCCCCTTTAACCTCAGCAATCTGATGCATGACAATCTATGGGTCCTGGGTCACGGCACCAATGTAACAGAGCGGAGGCGAGTGTCTTAAGAGGCTCTTCCTTATTCGTGGTTATAGAGCGTTTAACTTCATCTCATCTTACCGACAGGAGACAGAATCTGTACCGGCACTGCCTGTTACATTAGAAACACAATCATGATTTATATATCTTGCTCACTGCCTACCTGCAGTCAAGCATTGTATACTTTTACACAATTGATTACGTCAAACACACAGTTCAGCCCTTTTGCCTTATAATTATCCTACTATAGTTCTAATAAATTGAACATGCCCTTTAAATTATTACATTAAATGTGAAAGGTTTTGGGTGGTTATATATCATACATAAAAATGAGATTGACCAAAAGGCTGGTTTCTTGTGTGGCTATGGTATGTGCACTGCTGTATCTCTCTTAACATGCTGTCTGCTCCGGTGTTGCAGGTGTCATCCTGCTGCTGCTGGACCGGCTGCGCAAACTCAAATGGGAGCAGATGTGGAGACTGACAGCTGAGAGAGAGTTGATGAGCATGTTGTCCACCTCGCTGGCGGATCAGGTCTGTGATGGGAGGGGCATTGCGGGGGCAACAGCACATAGTTAACACCCAACTAGCATGCCCATAACACCATGCCAGCCTTTTTAATTAGATGTTGTCAGCTCAAAGACAAGGGTCTGTAAGATGAGTATTTTGTTTACAAGTGACAGCCAGAAATGAAGAGTTTTACCTTATGGAACAAACTGTGTAGGACCACTTGTGCTATTTAGCTCATTGTCATTTAATTTTTTCGACCCATTTTTAAATGTGAGCTCCACCTTTAAACAACGTCAGTATTCAGTATGTTGTTGAGCATTATGAGATGTTATAAGTATTAAAAGATGATATTGATTAAGGACGGCGTACAAATTAAAAGCAGGAAAATTTACCTGAAATGAGCAAAACTGCACAAGTGTGCCTATATATACAATACGATACACATGGGAGAAAATAGGAATGTGGCAGTTGACTGACAATTTAATTCTGCAAATATACCATATGGTAGTTCAATTTAATGTGAAACAACTTTCAGGGTAAAGGCTGCTACCCACCAGACACGATGCGATAAGCGAAACTGTGCAGCGATGCGACAAAATGAATGGAACCTATACTTTCGATTAAATATCTTTCACACCACAGGTGACACCACAGGCAACGCGGGAGCGATGCAAAATAAATAGAAGTGAATCCTATTTTTTTTTGCAATCTGACACACGATAACAAGGGAATTGACCAATCCGAGAACAGCTTCAATGCATGTCCAGCAGGGTGAAGCAATATCCAAAATGACAGAGGAAAACATAATACTTGCCTTGGAAAAATATCCAGAGCTTTATGACAAAGGTCATCGAAATTATAAAGATACAGATTTGAAAGACAATATATGGGAGTCTATTTTGAAGGAACTGGATATTGCCATATATGTTGAAATACCATCAGAGGAGACACTCCTCATAATTTCCACATCATGTTGTCAAATATGTACCAGTCTTGATGATAGTTTTGTCAATAGCAATTTTTAATAGTTGTATAGATCTGGCAGTTTTCAAACCTGTTGCATCGCCTCACTTCTGGAGTGTGGTCATGTCGCTCCAAATGTAACTTGTCGCCCAATGAAAAATCTCATCGCATCTGGTGTGTGGCAGCCATTTTATAAACCCCTGTCCTTTTAATTTTTAAGTATAAATTCTCTAGTAGGCAGGTTAATATTGAATGTAACAATAATAATAATTAAAACAAATTGTTTACTCCCATTTTACAAAACTGGAACCAAACAACTAGGAGGTTGATTTGAACAACCTATTTATTGGTTTTTACAGCATTTAGAAGTACCAGTGAATCCACCTTGATTGCATCAGTGTCTTGTTTTCAGGTGTAATTCCAGGATAACCTAGGTCAGGGATGGCAAACCTTTTTTAGCTGGAGTGCCCAAAGTTGGATTTTTTTTTTAAATATACGTCACTAAGTGCCAAGGGTGCCAATGATTAATTAGGGGTGTAAAAGGTTATATGGCGGCTAAACGGTAATTTTAAAACAATATTTACTTTCCTTTTTTGTAATTAAGTTTTTATTAAGCAAACATACCAAAAAAACAGCAATCCACAATACAAAATAATCAAGAACATTACATGAACTAGGACAGAACCCCTCCATCCGCCCTCATCCCCTCGCAACCTCCCCAAACCCTGAACCCCCCTCCCCCTCTCGTCTGGAGAGCAGGTGTGGAGGAATAATATTTACATTCCTATGACTAATGGGACTTCTGCTGCTGAATATCCGCTGACATTTTTTCAACCCGTGGTTCATAGAAGCACGCTGAAACAGGTTGTCTTACTATCTCCCCAGAAGAGGTCTCTATACAACAGCAGCTTTCAGCATGAACAGCTATCCCACTATTGCAGATATTTGCTGGGTGCCATACCTAACAAAACATGGCCACAGTTAATATTGCCCACCACATCCCCTCCCCCCATCCCATCCATATCCCCATCCCCATCATAACTGCCAGACCAAACATACACTCTCTCTCTCTTCAACCCCATCCCACTGCTGTTCTTGCTGGACACTGCAGACGGGGAGCGTGGCTGTGGTAGAAGGCAGTGGAAGACTACTTCGCTGCAGACCAGTGGGAGGCAAAGTGAGGCAGCAAGACTGATTAAATTCAGACAAAACGTGAATAATTATGAATATGCATGTTCTTTCCGTCGCTAGATCCATTTTTGCTCACAGATTATATTATATTTTTTTGTAAATTTACAGACATAAAAAGCAATAGTGATAGTGCACCTCACAGAGACCCATCAACTTTTGCATATGCCCCTCTATATATTTTGGACAATGACTCTTTAATCCTTATTCAAGTAAGATCAATCTTAATTTTATATAGCGCCTTTCATAGTGGAACATCATCTCAAAACACTTCACAGCTTGTAAAAGAATAACAGTGCATCATACAATAAATACATAATTTGAATATTATATTGCTAAACTACAGTAAAATACATAAATCAAATTTCATGACATATTAAGTTTAGAATTATAATGCTAAACATCAGTAAAAGCAACAATCACAGTGCATCATACAATAAATATAAGACGTTTGCTCAATTGGCGCGCTGCACCAGTAACCCTGGCCATAATTGTTTTGTTTTTTTGTTTGCAGTTGCACACAGTGGCAGCCATTACCACTGTACCGTCATTTTTTTCCAACTGTATATTTACTTACATAAAACATATCTACTTTTTTACATTTTGTAAAATAAATATTTAAAAGACGAGTAGCAGATAACATACTTATTAGAAAAAGATTTCTGTGGTGTCAAACTACCTTGAAAAAAAAGGAGTATCCACAAATGTACTCTACATATCAGAGGCATAATTTATTTTGAGACGATTGTTTTTTGAGAATTTACAACCTGCTTTTCCCCACTGTATGAAGAGGGGTAACATACCACAGTATGACCCGTAATTAAGATAGTATTTAAAAAACAAAAAAACAGTACATCAAACAAAGAATACATAATTTGAGATACGAGTATGTGACAGTGAAATATATTTCCGGTATGTATGACAAGGGAAAGGTTTGACAATCAAAACTGCGTGGGACATTTGCTTTAAAGTTCAACGCACAAGAAATACACGTGTTGCCGCCAGTGACACCTGCAGACCTTGCACTGCACGTTAACATGTGTGCGAAAAGCTGTACATCTTTTTAGAAAAGACGTAAGCCGAAAGTGCTTGGTTATGTAATTTCAACGTATTTTAGGCTCGCAGACCCCCGACCCCAAGTGTAAAGTATGAAAGATTGTGGCCATTTCTCCATTTAGTACAGGAGATGACGGTCAGTAAAATGCTACGAGCATCAGGCTAACGATCCCTTCCTCCCCGCGTGTCCCGCTGACACATCCATAGCTGACCACAATTACATTTGATCCTCCATGGGACAGACTTACTGTTTTTGATCAGCTTTTTGTTCCCAGGGTACTTGAATAAAGCAGCTCAGCAGCATAAACAGCCAACCATGAACGTGTAGATTATAACGCCTACAGTTAGCACTGCTTAATTACTGGGGGCGGGGCCGTCCTTGCAAATCAAACTGACTGGCTTTCCAAAGTGCCAATCAGAGGGCGTGCAGAAAAAAAAAAAAAAAAAAAAAAAAGCAGATAGCTGCTCACTCGGCGTGCCAACAAATACGACTCTGCGTGCCACTCTGGGCACGCGTGCCATAGGTTCGCCATCGCTGACCTAGGTGATTCCCCAGTGCTGTAAAATTCTCTAAAAATTGCCAGTGGGGTATGGGCTGATCAAATCAACCCCTAAGTAATAGAATTCAAGCTCTCAAGTATGTTTGAATGGAAGTCTTTGATATGCGCCTCTTGGTGACTGCTGCCGAGAAGAATTTATAATGTGTAAGAGAAGACCCAGGATGTGTGTAACAGAACAGTGGTGTTCTACAGACGTGCTCAAATTTGTTGGTACCCCTCCACAAAAATCGAAGAATGCACAATTTTCTCTGAAATAACTTGAAACTGACAAAAGTAATTGGCATCCACCATTGTTTATTCCATATTTAATAGAAATCAGACTTTGCTTTTGATTTTTTATTCAACATAATATTGTAAATAATAAAACAAATGAAAATGGCATGGACAAAAATGATGGGACCGCTAACCTAATATTTTGTTGCACAACCTTTAGAGGCAATCACTGCAATCAAATGTTTTCTGTAGCTCTCAATGAGACTTCTGCACCTGTTAACAGGTAGTTTGGCCCACTCTTCCTGAGCAAACTGCTCCAGCTGTCTCAGGTTTGATGGGTGCCTTCTCCAGACTGCAAGTTTCAGCTCTTTCCATTGATGTTCGATAGGATTCAGATCAGGGCTCATAGAAGGCCACTTCAGAACAGTCCAATGTTTTGTTCTTATCTATTCTTGGGTGCTTTTAGCTGTGTGTTTTGGGTCATTATCCTGTTGGAGGACCCATGACCTGCGATTCAGACAGAGCTTTATGACACTGTCAGTACGTTTTGCTCCAGAATGCCTTGATAGTCTTGAGATTTCATTGTGCCCTGCGCAGATTCAAGGCACCCTGTGCCAGGCGCAGCAAAGCAGCCCCAAAACACAACCGAGCCTCCTCCATGTTTCACTGTAGGTATGGTGTTCTTTTCTTTGAAAGCTTCATTTTTTCGTCTGTGAACATAGAGCTGATGTGACTTGCCAAAAAGCTCCAGTTTTGACTCATCTGTCCAAAGGACATTCTCCCAGAAGGATTGTGACTTGTCAATATGCATTTTAGCAAATTCCAGTCTGGCTTTTTAATGTTTTTCATTCAAAAGTGGAGTCCTCCTGGGTCTTCTTCCATGGAGCCCACTTTCGCTCAAAAAGCGACGGATGGTGCGATCAGAAACTGACGTACCTTCACCTTGGAGTTCAGCTTGTATCTCTTTGGCAGTTATCCTTGGTTCTTTTTCTACCATTCGCACTATCCTTCTGTTCACTCTGGGGTCGATTTTCCTTTTGCGGCCGCGCCCAGGGAGGTTGGCTACAGTTCCATGGACCTTAAACTTCTTAATAATATTTGCAACTGTTGTCACAGGAACATCAAGCTGCTTGGAGATGGTCTTGTAGTCTTTACCTTTACCATGCTTGTCTATTATTTTCTTTCTGATCTCCTCAGACAACTCTCTCCTTTGCTTTCTCTGGTCCATGTTCAGTGTGGTGCACACAATGATACCAAACAGCACAGTGACTACTTTTCTCCATTTAAATAGGCTGAATCACTAATTACAAGATTGGAGACATGTGTGATACTAATTAAAGAAACTAATTAGTTTGAAATATCACTATAATCCAATTATTTATTATCTTTTCTAAGGGGTACCAACAAATGTGTCCAGGCCATTTTAGAATATCTTTGTAGAATCAGCAATAATTCATCTCTTTTCATAGCTTCTTTGCTTTATTCTATGACATACCAAAGGCATGCAAGTATACATGATAAAATAGCTTTTAATTTCATCACTTTTCAGGAGGAATGAAGCATTATTTCAATGAGCTGTAAGGGTACCAACAAATTTGAGCACGTCTGTATAACCCTTTACATAAGTAAATGCCCCCAAGTGTTATATTGTAATCCAGATCTGTGTCTCCCCAGGATATCTTTAACGCAGTGTTCAAGCAGAATCCCTTCCTGGTCTATCAGCTGCCCTGCTTCTGGAACGTGCAGCTCTCTGACCACACCCGCTCAGAGAAGTGCTACAAAGATGTTTCGGACCTCAAGGTCAGTGTGCACTCACTCACCCACTCTTTATTCCTGTATTCATTTGAATTGTGGTGCCTGAATTGTATTGCTCATGAAAGGTGAGGGATGACCTCGCTGCCAGGCTGCTTACTCGTAAAGCTCCAGGCTTCATTTCATTCTTGTCCTTCAGTCTTCAGACAGTTTGTGACCTGCTGACTGTTCTCTGCAGGACTACTTTAAAACACTTGATAAAGACAGTTTTATCTTTATTAATAATAATAATAATAATAATAATAATAATAATAATAATAATAATAATAATAATAATAATAATAATAATAATAATTATTATTATCTTTAAACGGCAACATACATTTAAAGTAGAAAAATATTACTTCAAAAGATTAGCTTTTTAAATTTCCTCATACACACTTTTTTTTTTCACTTTATAATAGCATTGCTACTCTCGTCCACGTTCATAACCTGTAGATTAGACCTTGTCTTTCATTAAGTTCCTGTCACCGCTGTCAGGTTTCTAGCAGGTAATGACCACAGCATCAGACATTAATCCTTAAATAATAATAACAACAACAACAATATTAATGATGATGACCCTTGCAACAGCCTAGTGCAGACATGGTACAATTATTGAGCTTCCTGTACAGCTGTGCAATGATAGCGCCCCTAATTATACGTGATGCCAACTAGACCACCCTCTTGTCTGCCATCAAATAGACCACCCTCTTGTCTGCTGTAAACTGTTATCTACACATTTGCTTTCTGCTACATAATCTTTACCTGGCTTATCTGTGAATTGCTTGAGTGCTTCTTGCTGTTGCAGTTGTATATCACGAGTTTATTACTATTTTTTAATGCTGTGAATTAAAAAAAATGCACCCGTTGTGTTGATATTGCTCTTCTGGCCAGGTGAGGTGTGTCTCTACTGTAAAGAAAACCTTTTTCTTAATGATCTCTCACCTGGTTGCTAGGGAAACGCCTCTCTCTCTCTCTCTCTCTCTCTCTCTGGCTGTGCAGGTGATCCACTGGAACTCCCCTAAGAAGCTGCGCGTGAAGAACAAGCATGTGGAGTTCTTCAGGAACCTGTACCTCACCTTCCTGGAATACGATGGCAACCTCCTGCGCAGGGAACTCTTCGGCTGCCCCAGCGAGGCCGACCACAACAGCGAGAATGTAGGCAGTGTCGCCGCCGACTGTCCAGGGGACATAGTGGGGCTGGAGGGGTAGAAAGATTTGGGTGGAATCACCATTCATGTGATTGAAGCTAACACAATTATTCCATCATTTGTCTTCCGTGCACTTCCATTAGGTCTCAGAGGTGCAGTTTTGAAACCCATTGTTAACTACAGTCAATTGTACCGTCCTGCCAGTGTGAACCAACAGGATGCTTAACCTCTAATGTTCATGACTTACAAATGATATTTTTTTTTATTGAAAAGCCCTTGAAACATGTTTTAACATGATAGTAGCTTTATCTGTCTCGGTCATTGTCTACATAGGAGAAAAAACTAGAAGTGAGCATTTTGACCTAGAGACATTTCTCGCAAGAGTTACTCTATTTATTTGACATGTTCACAACACCTGCCCTGCCATTTTCTCAATCACATGTAGCACCCCAAATAGAAGAAACTTCAGAATTTGCTCCACTTTAGCTGGATTGACCCATATGAGCTTCATATTTATAATCAGAATATCTAAATATCACAGGCAGTGTGGTCCAGTGGTTAAGTCCAGGGGCTTGTAACCAGAAGGTCACCAGTTCAGATCCCACCTCTTGCCACTGACTGGCTCTCTGTGTGACCCTGAGCAAGTCCTTGTGCTCCATCCTGCGAATGAGATGTTAAATCAGTGTCCTATTGTAAGTGACTCTGCATATAAGGCACAGTTCACAGCCTACCTCTGTAAAGCGCTTTGTGATGGTGGTCCAATATGAAAGGCGCTATATAAAAATAAATATATTATTATAAAGTGCAGTAGCTAGAGCTGACAATGAGAAGCAGTGTGGCCTTGTGGTTACAGCTGAGAACTGGAATACAGTGGTGGTCTACTGTTTACAGCAGTGGGTGTTACAGTGAACTAATAATTTTAAAGCTGGGGTGCCAGTTGTGGTTGTTAGTCTGCTTCTCAGTGATTTAATTGCTGACTGAGATCAACATTTAAAAAATAGAACCTATGAAACACAAGGCAGTTTCAATGTATTTGATGTTGTAGCTGTACCTCTTCACATGTGGAAACATCGCTGCACCATGCCCTTACAAAAAGCGGCTTGCAAGTTGGCAGAAAAAGTGGTCAGAACGTTGCCTTACGTTTCACGTGCAGAATGATGATACGATAGCTCTGCTGCAGTAGCACTGGCTGTTCTTTGTATTGATGATGGATTTGGAGACTTGTTTCCTCTGTGCTCAGCTCCAGAAGAAGCTGTCTGAGCTGGATGAGGATGACCCCTGTTACGAGTTCCGCAGAGAGCGATTCACAGTCCATCGCACCCACCTCTACTTCCTGCACTACGAGCCTGAACCTGCCTCCGACAGTACTGACGTCACGCTGGTGGCCCAGCTCTCCATGGACAGGTACATTCATTGAGAATTTCCTATGTGAAAAATCCTTTTGCAAGGGTGTCCCAGATTGAGACCACAGCAACACACATAGGGCAAGATCACGTTTCCACAAAAAAAAAAAAAAAAGACAATTTCAAAAACAGCTGTAAATTCTAAGTAAGAGCTATTAGAATAGTAGTCGTAAAAGATGAAAACCATGATGTATAGCAACCGTTTGTATATGTGGGACCCCACACAAATTTGAAATAATGAACAACTTAATATAATTTGTTGGAAAACAAAAATACATTTACCATACATACATCTATACATATAGTATCACTTTTGTTACTGTTTGTGCATATTTGTTATTGAATGTATACAGCTTTAAATTTGGGTAGCAGTTTCTGCTACTTTAAAAAAAAAAGGGGGGGTTCAGAAACAAACAAGAAGTACTCTTCAAAGATTGGTGCAAACAGAAAAAAAGTAACTAAACTACTATATTTTATGTATTTTAGCTAGCGGCAAAAAATAAATAACTGTAAGGTCGATACGCCCCGCAGGCGAACAGGATTTATTTACATATTGTGAACACAGACAGAACCTACAGGAACCCCATGTGACGCTACCAGCAATTGTAGTTCCCATGGGACATACGGTCTGGCTGGCATACAAAAGGCAGAATAAAACACTGTACAAAAACTATCAAATAAAAGGTGCTGTGAAAACGATGTGCGCCATTAATAAATGGGAGGTTGCGCTTATTCACCTTGCTCTCTATACATTAGTGGGATCTGCAATCCCTTAACTAATCTGCAATGCTCAATCATAAACAAACCCCAACTCAGGCTACTTGCCCGTCCGTCGGCAGTTTCAGTTTCTTTACGTTGTGATCCCGGGTCATTCTCACAGCGATCAGAGGATTACAGCAAGGTCTTTAGGTCTCTTTGTCTGGGTAGCATGGACGGATCTTCAGCCCGTCAGCTCCTGCCCTGCCACAGCAGGTACATTAATTATTTTAAATTTAAAGTAAGTATGCATTAATAATATTAATTAGAAAACACTTTGTTTTATATAAGCAAGACATTTTAATAATGAAGTACTCTTCCAAGATTGCTGAACAGAAAAAGTATCTGAACCACTGATTGTTCAGAGGTTGGATCCCTGTATCCAATGCATCGAATGCTTTTTACTTTTGCACTTATAGAGAAATACACTTGTATTTGTATAAATCAATATCTGCATTCCAGAACAAGAAATGCTGATGAATAATTTAATGGAAATTGGATAAGTGGTATGTATCCACTACATTAGTTAAGAAAATGTACTTAAGTTAATTTAGTATCATGGTAAAGTATATTAAAAGGACGGATTTACATTATGTGGAATAACTTCTTGTGTTCTCAAGGTGCATGTAAAAATGTAAATGTGACATACAGACGGACACCTCCATATACCTCTAAAATGTGATACTACTGAAAATAAAAAGTTGCATCCAGATATATGCACAAATGTAAGTGTAACATTATAGATGGGCAAATTTAAGGACAGACACTCCATGCATCCCCAGAATCTAATATACCCAATAACGTTCGCTCAATAATGTTAATACTAAGTTGCATGACAATTGGATAGGCGGTTTGCAGATGTATGGGGAAATGGAAGTGTGACATATGTACATCCGCCTCCACGATATCCTTGTGGATCTCGTACTGTGGGGGATAACTGAAAACCGCTCAGCCCTAAATTAAATGTCTTGAGTTATTTAATCTGTTTTCCTTTCTGAAATGGTGATCTGCAGTAATATGCTTTGAGTATCAGGCCCATACAGTATATACAGTAGGTAAGGTAGTGCTAAAAAGCAATGAGTGTTTAAGGATGCAACAAATTATAGAACTCATTTTCTGTTGCACTCATATGGTAACATATCATTATGACAGATCAAGCTGTTCAGAGACATCTGTTTGGAGTAGCAGAGTTTGGAGTAGCAAAGAGTTAATGTGGTATTCCCTGCAGGGTGACTTATCAGTTAACACATTGTGGACCCAGGGGTTCTGTATACAGAAGGCAGAGGGAAAACAAAGAGGAGGAGTGTACAGTACTAGGAAAACTCTTCTGTGCAGACTGGAGCTGAAACCCATGGACAAATACAATCTACAAATATCTAGCTTTTTCCTGGTTAGGCTATTTTATTTTTGCAGCACTCAGATATCCGTAACCCAGATACACGTCAGTCACGTTTTATCGCCCTTGTATTAAGAATAAAATCAAGCCCCATTATATATATGTAACAAATTAATGCCCCTACCTGTCACACGCGATTTCCGACTTTGTCACCAGTTTTCTGATACAAAGCCCATCTATCTCTTCAATGTTACAATTTACCTAAATATCCGTCACAGCCAACTTTTTTTTTTTTTTTTTTTAATTCTCTCTAATGCCAAATCAGTCTGTCTTATATTGTGCAGTTACACAGCGCTTTCTCCAGTTTCACCTGACAAAAATGCAGTCAAAACAAAGCGAACGAGACAAGCGAACTGTGACATTAGGGCCTTATCGAGCCCTGTATTCTGCAATTTTGAATACTGACTTTGGATACTGTTTTAATTCTGGGAACTTTTTTATCTTTTGGTTTTGCTAAATTGCTTTGCACATTTAATTCACCTGAAAGTCTCTTTTGAAGTAGCCCTCTTTTTGCCCCTAATTTCACCTCTCATTATCCCTGGAAGTGTTCAGTGACAACTGAAAGGCCATAGCTTCAAAGTCTTGCATACTTCCACGTGGCTCAACTCACTAAAGTTGAACTGCCTTAGAAATTTTGGATTTTCCAATTGAAATTACTCAAAAGTTTTAAAAGATGATGAACCTGTTTCCTTGGGCAAATATTATGTATTTATATAATTGTTTTTTACTTATTTAAAGGAAAGGTAGCTTGAAATTAAAATGTCTTACTGTTTTTATGATGTTAGCAATCATTCTGAGTGGTTTTTGCAAATACTGTGTTGTTTTTATTTTAAAATGTTGGTAAATTTGCACATCATTTTGCAGTTTTCCTATGCATTTTCCCATGGTTATACAGGCATACCATAGTTTACTATGCTTTGCATTTTTTATACTTTACCATAGCTCTCTGTGCTTTACAGTGCTTACCTATGCTTCCCCATGCTTTCACTGTGTTTTATTACACTTTGCTATGATTTTACTATGGGACAATCTTATAAGGGTTTATTTTTAGTTGTCTTTATAGAAGTACTGTAAGAGGCAGCGCCACCTAGTGATCTGCTTTTCTGGCACCACATTGCTGTCCTTTGGCCGATCTAGCGCAAATTATATCTATGGCAGGCAACTGTAACTGAAGAGAACCTGAACTCCTAGTAAAATCCCCTCAAAACATGAAAAAACCACAATATGTGAGTAATTGAAATCGATTGCTAACACCATAAGAAGGTAAGAAAATGGAAATAAACAAGTTTGAAGCTACTTATTTAGTAGTTAAAAACTTGCATTTCTATTTTCTGGTTTGCTTTTTTACCTTTAGCTGAGCTTGAGGATATCAGTTATAACCATGAATTAGCAGAAGCATGACTGTTTGGTGGTGTTGTGACAATCAGGTTTCAACAGAAGGGAGAGAGTCTCCACAACTGAATTTACCTCCAGGGAGATGTAAACAAACTTGATCAGCTTTCTTTCTGATAAAGCAGAGAGCCATGAAGGTTGTCATAAACAGACACCAACAAATTATATTTTAGTGTAAAATTGAACATGATGGTAGGGACATGTGCATCTGTAGTGTGGAGTCATTCAGCTCTCCATTGTCTCGCTACCATTCATTGTCTCTTCTAATGACTCAAAACGCCCCTTTTTAATCATTTTTATTTAGATCAATGGTAGACACCAATATCTTCTGTAGACGTTTGTAGGCCACTTAAAAATACTGCCATTCTTTTTTAACCTTTTGTCTGCCACACAAATATAATATTTGTTTACCTACTGTGCAATGGTAAAAATAGCACTTTTACATAATTCTAGAACATCTTTGTTGAAGCATTTTACAAATGCAAAACATCAAATTGTTAATACGTATCTGAGAAATCCCTTTGGTGCAGTGAAAGATTCAGAAATCTATGTTTATGACTGTGTTTCAGAAACAGTACTTTCAAATCCTGATCACATACACATATGTAATTACTACATTGTATTTTAAGAGATGATTTGGGGGTCCCTGAATGGCTCACCTGGTAGAAGCACAGCCATGTGGTGAGCAGGTTAGCATCCCAGCTGTGTGAAGTGACTGGTCTTCACTGGGGACTCCGATGGGAGCGTCGCATTGGCTCTAGAGCTCCGGTGGGTTAGGGAGGTAAAACCGGCAGGGACTGGAATGCTGCAAGGCTGGCCTTTGTCCTCCAGAGGCCGGTAGCTCGCTGACATCCGCTGTCGAGTGCCTGGGTGTAAAAGAGGAAGCTGGCTCTGTCGTGGGATCGGAGGACACCCACTGAACCTCCATATCCCCTGAGCTGTGTGGGGAATTGCTGCGGTGATGGGAAAAAAAGATTGGACATTCCAAATTGGGTAGAAAATCGGGGGTAAAAAATAATTGGGCACACAAGAAAAAACTTGTTTTTGTAGGTTGCACACTGTTACAACTTTTATGTTTAACAATATATTTATAATCTCTCTGCATTGGGACACCTTAGAGTTGTGCTTACTTTTAAAGACAAAAATACACCAAAGAGACCCACAGGCACTGTTAAAGATTTTTCACAAAGTGCCCTCAGTATCCCTCGCAGGGGAAGAAATCAGTTAGTTATTCAGTGTATTAGATGCTAGGGATATATGGGGTCTCTTTTCATACATTTGTCCATCTATGTTTTGCATATATAGGATGCTGTGTGGTCCAGTGGTTAAAGAAAAGGGCTTGTAAACAGGAGGTCCCCGGTTCAAATCCCACCTCAGCCACTGACTCACTGTGTGACCCTGAGCAAGTCACTTAACCTCCTTGTGCTCCGTCTTTTGGGTGAGACGTAATTGTAAGTGACTCTGCAGCTGATGCATAGTTCACACACCCTAGTCTCTGTAAGTCGCCTTGGATAAAGGCGTCTGCTAAATAAACAAATAATAATAATAATAATATATCTGGAAAATCACCTATTAAATTGTCTAGAAATATGGTATTAACATTTATCATAAGGCATTGGGGGCATGTGGGGATATACATGTTTCTTTATAACACAAGTTAATCCACCTACTGTAAATCACTAATTTGAATATACTTTACCATGATACTATCACCTACTTTGCTTACCTAATGACATCTAGGCCTTAAATACCACTTACCAACTATTCCTTGCCATTTCTTATTCTATACTGTATGTCATACTGATAGCTCTAGTTTTGAATTTATTGACAACCTTGTGATTGAAAAGCTGTTTAGATGACGTATAAAAAGCCCTTGCTGTGTTAATAAACCCGTCTCCACGGCAGGCTGCAGATGCTCGAGGCGATCTGTAAGCACTGGGAGGGCCCCATCAGCCTGGCCCTCTACCTGTCGGATGCCGAGGCCCAGCAGTTCCTGCGATACGCTCAGGGCTCGGAGGTGCTGATGGGAAGGGCGAATGTGGGCTACCACATCGTTTACAAGGAGGGACAGTTTTACCCTGTCAACCTGCTGCGCAATGTAGCCATGAAGCACGTCAACACGACATACATGTTCCTGTCCGACATCGACTTCCTGCCCATGTACGGGCTGTACGAATACCTCAGGTATGTTTCACTGTAATGTGTTTCCAGCCCTGTAGGGCAGTGTTTAGATTAAATTTGTGGAAAAGTTTAATTTTCCTTTAATAGAAATCACATCAGATATCAACCAATCACTGTGATGTATTTGCCAAAATTCCAGTACATCTTGTCCTGTGCACACCTATTTCCAACTTTCAAAAATAAAAACAAAACAAAAAAAAGCACACGGATACCTGGTACCTTTTGTAAAATGGATCATTCTATTAACTTCACTCCTTTCTCTAAATTTTGAGGAACGTGATACTAGTTTCTCTGAAGAAAATATTACCAAAATTCCAAATAGAATTCTTTTTAATAAATAGTCTCATCCTTGACACACCACTTGTAGGCCTACCTACACACATTATTTAAGGGCAGTGGTGGTTGATTTGATTCTTTGCCTAACCATTTCACGACAGAGGGAGAGAGATGATAAAAGTTGTTTTTCAAAAATGTAAATATGTTTAGTTTTAAAGCTATTCCCGTGTACAATCTTAATTTGTGTGATTTTATAATGTTAATACATTGTGTGCATTATTGTATAATGTGTATACTGCACGAGATGACATCTCTCATACGAGACACCCCACACACAACGTATTAACTTAAAACAAAAACAAAGTCAAATTGGATTTTGGTTTAATGACTGTGATCAATCTGTCCCCTTCTGCTACAGCAGCAGAAAAGGCTTGTAGTGGAACAGCGACACTCCAGAAGATGTGATATTAAATGTATATTCGTCTCCTGCTGTATGACAGTTCTGTCTCCGTTTCCATGCATATTTTATCATTCTGCAATTCTTTTCTACAGGAAGTCAGTTGTACAGCTGGATATGGCCAACACCAAGAAAGCTTTGATAGTGCCAGCATTCGAGACCTTGAGATACCGCCTGTCCTTCCCCAAGTCCAAGGCAGAGCTGCTGACACAGTTGGATATGGGAACCCTCTTCACGTTCAGGTAAAGGCAGCCAGGCTCGAATGACATTTACACAGAGCACTGCCGTGCATTGGAGAAGGTGCTGAGAGCAATGTGATTTACAGTGGGAGCGGAGTGTTGTATATAGCACTGCTCCATTGAAAATGCACCTTGTGTCTATAACCCCAGAGGAATAGAATGCTGTTCCTACTGTTAGTAGCAGATGTGCTAGAAGGGGCTTCTCATTTTTCATGAAGACCGCTTATGTACAGCAGGGATGTAGTTGTGTGTCGTTTACATTGACTTGGGATTCAGATCCCTGGTGACAGGGCTATAATTAGGAGCATGCCTGTCTTGTCTTTATGTATGTAGTTACATATAGAGGGTGATTCATAGTTACTGCAACATTGTTGGTTTGCATTGTTTTTAGTTCTAGTTTTGACATTATCAAATAGCCCCCCTGGTGGCCAAACTGTGCATCGCAGAGTGTCTTTGTCGTTAGACATTTTGCATATCATCCTCCACGTACCCTCCAGTTTTCACAATGCTCTGAAAATGTTGTATGAATATACGAATCACCCTGTATATAGAGAACTACTTATCCAATTGTGAATAAACTGCTTAAGACTTTCTGTAGCACATTGAGAGTAGAATGATCTAGGGTCTGTCTATATGTCACACTTAAGTCTACTGAACCGCTTATCAATTTGGAATAACTTGGATTTCTTGAAATGAAAAGAATCTAGGCTGTGGGCTCCATGTCTGTACGTTATAGTCAAGGGCCTATTTTTTTTTTTTTTTTTTTAATAAAATTTCCTGGGAATGTATCAGTGTTTATTAAAACTTTTAAACAAGTGACAATTAATTTCCCAGTTTCCCAGGTAATATGTACAATGTAATGTAAATGCTTGAGTGGGACAAATTTTGGGTGAAAGCCAATAAAACCGAACTAAGCTTTTGTAAAACCGAGGAATTTTTCAGAACAGAGAATAAATGGTGATCTTTGCATATTACTGATTGGTCTAATTTTGAATATACAGCGGTGGAGGGGGATCAATGGCACCTACTTCTGTTACAGAACCTATATCTTTTGCAGTGTTCAGCTTAATGGCATTCCTGATCATACTAAACTATTGTTTTTGGTCTCTTACCCCCCAGGTACCACGTGTGGACAAAAGGTCATGCACCCACCAACTTTGCCAAGTGGCGCACAGCCACCACGCCCTACCGAGTGCAGTGGGAGGCAGATTTCGAGCCCTATGTGGTGGTGAGGCGGAATTGCCCGGAGTACGACCGCAGGTTTGTGGGCTTTGGCTGGAACAAGGTGGCTCACATCATGGAGCTCGACGCACAGGTACCTTCCGCTCACTCAACCCTCCAAACAGATTCATTTGTTGAAGCCGTGATCCTCAAAGATATGTCCATGGCCAAATGTGTGCCTGCCAGACTAGAGTGCTGTGCACGCAACACTATCCAACATAATCTGAAACACAGCAACACTGGTGTATTGGCAAGGGAACTAAAGTCATTACAATCTACTGCACTGTGATGGCAGTCTGCTTTTTATGCCATTTGATGAATCAGTATCTAGTTTTGATAATTTATTTTACATTTTGGTTAGATGTGGCACATTTTTATGAAAAAGCTTCCTACTTATATAATATCTTGGTTTAAGATCCTCACTCTCCTAAAATGCTGATAGGTGTAACCAGTTGGTATTAGTTACGTATTATTCGTAGGATAGCCAGAAGGTGTAGAACAGGGTGAACAGATGGACGCCACACAGGAAATGCAAAACTACAATGATTTTTATTGTGCTGCTGCTCTTCCTGCGTTATCCACAACACAAACACAGAGTGTCCCTGTAGTTTTGAAGGAGTGAATCATACAAACGTTTTTGAGTCTGACCCTCAGTCAAGTTCTCAACAAGTACTTTAGTTCAGGATTGGTCTCAGGTCCGTCGCTCACCGTCCACTTAGACCTCCTGGCGTGGAACTGCAAGGTGAGTATGTTCAGTTTTCTAATGTGTACTCCCAACCATTATAATCCACAGTTACTTTACTCCTGCTTTGCGTAGTCTTCAAGTCCCCTCTAGAGGCAGTGTACAGTCAGGCCACCCCTCCTCCAGTGAGTAAGTTGGTTCAGCTCTGCCTCTCCTGGTTTACAGAGGTCCTGCACTGCAGGGTGGACACGACTGCCCCTCCTGGTACTTGGTGGAAGTGTCCTTCATATGCTACAGGACTTAAAGTTAAAAAATATACCGTCCAGGGACCAATCCTAACAACTAATAAAACAGTCCTTAAATAAAGCACACAGTGTTTTCCTTTCACTGTTCACCGTGTGCGCCAGTATCTCTGCTCCTCTCAGCCTTTGTCCCCCGTAGCTCAGAGATTTAACACTCACTGACTTATATGCATTGTAAATCCACTCCGTTGAGTTAAAACTATTAAACATGCTGTTACTTCAAGTCCCACAGTCTGTATAGGAACAGACGCGCACTTTCTGCGTGCACAAGCAGTGTGGTATTTTCCACCAGCGTCCTCAGTGTTGTTAGTGCACCGAAGGAAACTTAACAGTCAGTCCCACATAGAATGCAAGTTCCCTCTACCACATTAACCCAGACCGTCTGTTTGGTAACAGCGAATCAATAACAATGCAAACCTGGGTTACATACCCTTCCTTCAAGCAACTGGACTTTGTCCAGCTTGAAAGACGTTTCAATTGCTGGTTGTTTTTATAAATCCGACTTGCCTCTTCAGGTTAATAAAAGAAGACTTACAGCTTTCCTTCTTCATAAACTGAACTGTGCTTCGTTGTTCAATTTAAATTTTCCACCGTACGCCGTCTCCAACTACTTCACTCCAATTTTAATACTGTAGACTTTCGCCGTCTCTACAATCAACACGGAACTCTCCACCGTTCCTACGACCCCCTCATCAGCTTCGCCAGTCAATTTAAACCTGCGTTCATTACCCAGTATGCATTGACTGGTCACGCTAATGATTATGGGTTCTGTAGTTCACTCTATTGCTTACTTCTCTACAACGGGATTTTTAAAGACACAGCAACACATTCATCTCAATACATCCATGTATTCAGCGCTTTTGTTCTGGTACAACCGTTCTTTTTAATTTACTTTATTGTACCCTCTGTGTACCTCATTCCTTCTACACAGGTTATTAATCTGACAGATCTCATCAGTAATGTCTTGTAGCTATTATAATAGACAGATTTTGTTTAACTAGCTATTTAATTCTACTGAGTCTAAATGCTAATGCCTTCAGTGGTATTGTCTTAGGTTTGTTAATAATCTTGGCTCCCAAACTATTTTCACTATCTTGCCACCCTTACTGACAATACATAAGAATTCAGGGTCCCAGCACAGTGTATCATTGAGATGTTTTGTGTGGAGTGATCCTGATTTCTTTATTTTTCTCCCTGTTGCAGGAGTACGAGTTTGTGGTCCTGCCCAACGCCTACATGATCCACATGCCTCACGCGCCCAGCTTTGACATCACCAAGTTCCGCTCTAACAAGCAGTACCGCGTCTGCCTCAAGACCCTGAAGGAGGAGTTCCAGCAGAACATGTCCCGTCGCTATGGCTTTGCCGCCCTCAAGTACATGACAGCTGAGAACAACAGCTAGTGCCCCGCGGGATACCAGGCCTTCCCTCCCTGACGATGTTACAGTGGGGCCGGGGGAAGGGGCTCGGACTTCTTTCAGAGCTGCATGAAGGTACAAGAGAGACTCAGCTAGGTGTGAAGGGGAGACGTGGGAACATGCCGTGGACCCCAAGAAGTAAGCAGTGGGTGGGATAGCGACTAGTTCAGTTTCCCACAAACAGCCTACTCATACCCGACAACAAACTTCAGAGCTCCCTGAAGACGAACTGGAATCAGAGACCATAGGGGGGTTGAAATAAAACACTTTTGAGGCAGAGGTATTCCCCTATAAAGTTTAAGAACTTGCTGTCTGATGTAAGCCGTCTGTGGCAAAAACAGCCCGAATATTTGGTGGCCAGTGTTTTGGATCAATCAAATTTTCCACTGGCTCAAACTCTGTATTTGCATTGGATTTCTTATCATGAAGATAAAAAGTCTGACTCAAATATTAGCCTTCAGAGAAGAACAGAAATGGAAAGTAAATAATTCCCCAAACATCCTTATAAGTAACTTTTCAACTCTAAATCCTGTTGACATCCCTAGTCCACATTGGCAGTCTGTAAAAGTAGTTTTGTCCTGCTTCATTGATTGCAGTTTGTGAAGGGAAGCTGCTTTTCCCAGTTTTTAGAGTAGAGGAACGGGAGGTAGACTTGCTGCCTACTAGATAGAGCTATCCTTTATAAACGTTTACTGCTTTATTCCAAGTTTACAGAAAGCATGGTAAAGAAAAGAGAAGTATGGTAGGGCATAATAAAACTGCATATTAATAAGCAAATTTCCTGTGAAAATGTAATGTGGTAAACATTTGGAAGGGTAAGGCACCACTGTATTATAATGGATTTGAAACCCCAGCTCAGCCAATGATACTGCTGTTTGACTGGGATGATCAGACCACCCTTATGTTGTGCTGGCCATTCGGTAACCATGTTCAAACTGTAATTCAGCTCTGCAGTAGACAACTGGACCTTCTAGTTTCTGAACGAGCAGTGTCTCTAAACAGGGAAAGATGCAGATTACAAATTTATCCAATCCACTTCTGAAAAAGGAACAGCGTCCCAACATTGGGAGGAGCAAGTCGCAGTTCAATGATGTCCCCTAAAATACAGCCAGTGTTACCTAATCCAACACAATGGGCAATGCCTAGCAGTGTTGATGCTGATTTCATAAGCTATTCAAGACTGGAACGTAATATTTTATGTTGCTCTTTTTTTGCTGTCACAGGAGGCTTATTCTGCTCCTGTCTCATTACTTGTGAGTATTCTTTAAGTGTTTACAGTTGTTTAAAAATATTTAAAATAAAGAAATAAATAAATGGCCTTATTCACAAGCTTTAACTCATGAGTTATTTAAAGGGCTGGTTTCACAAACTTTGATTAGCAGTAATTGTGGAGTAGTTTACCTAAGTTAACATTAGGTAGTTAATTCTGCAAATAATTCATGATTTGAAGAACATGGGTTAAGGGCCCTGTAAGTGAAAAGTAAAAAATGCACCACCCACATTTGGAAAGTGGGAATTCGGCTGCCAATGTCACCAAGGGACACCAAACTTCATAGAAGTTTACTCCTGAGCCCGGTCTGTCCTTTTTTAAATATGATTGGCCCTTATATTGTCAATCAACCACCAGAGGTGTGGCCTGCTGGCTGACACGGATCGGTTCCAATTTACATAGCCAAACTTGCACATTTTAGTTCTGAATTAGGATTAATTTTTTTTAATTTTGACAAGAGGCCTGTGTGTGTGAATGTGAGTAATCAAGGGTCAGAATGTGTCAATGTTCAGGACAGTGTTACTAGACATGCTGCTACCTAAATAAAAAACAAAAAAGTGAAAGAAAAATTTCCTTTTTTTGCCTTCACCTACATACATGTAAACCGCTATACATAACTAAAAATAATATGAATATCCACAAGAAACACACTTGTACTGCATACATTTTGCAAGAGCAAACATGCCTGCTGAGACATGCAAAAGCAGGTACAAAACATGCAGTAACTGGACATATACAGAGATAAGCAACAATTTGTAAAGTCATGTTTTTTTATTTATGAAAAATGTGAAGCCACTTCCTTGGCACTAAAGCAATCAGCAGCAGGTAAGTACAAAAAATGTTGTAATTTTCAAAATATAGCACAACCTGCTGCTCATATTAAAACATAAATAAAGGATTGAGAACAAATCCTTTATGACAACAGATCCACCAAATCCTCATTCAACATGTGTGCTAGATTCAAAATGATACACATCACTATATATGTCAGGTGTTAACATTGGATCTTTCCAGTCATTAAGTAAAACAAATCATTTTAATAACCTGTTAAAGTCTAGGGCCCCCAGTTTTAAATGAGGGAGTCGCTTCTAAACCTAAACAAACTGAGGTCAAGTGACTAGTCCAAGGGCTCAAGCTGAGTCAAGTAATGGGTCTACTGGCTCTAACTAGAACAAAGTAAACGCCCAAATGGACGACAATATTTAACTATGCACAAAGTTTGTTTGAGTGATCCAAAGGTAATTTTCATAACAAAATGTAACATTTTAATGTTTCTTATAACTACCGTTGTCAGCTGTTTGCTTCGGACTGTATACTATATGGCATAGATATAAAACACTAGCTATGGGACACACCATGTTGCAGAATGTAAAGCATGTGGCCATTTTGTTGGGGGGGGGGTGTTATTCAGTGAAAGTAAAGATAGGACTGGAAAGAGTGAACCTCGTTCATGATAAAAATAGAAAAAAAAATGTAGCACATATAAATTTGATGTAGAAATATTAATTTATGAGTAGCTAGTTTTTATTGTCTAGGTGAAACCTAGGTAGTCGTGAAACTCTTAGGGGACATGGTTCTCCACATTACGTATCATTATCATTATCTGATTATCTTAAGACCAGGCATCCAGACTATTAATACTGTAATAAATTACTCAAATTCACAGAAATATTTCAGTCCCGCTATAATCTATTTTGCATATAATTTAAAAATAAATAAATATGAAATCACAGAATATTTAATGTAAATAAGATAGTCATTGTTTTTTTTCCTGAGCAATAACAAAGGATCCCCTTTGTTCACTTCTCTAAATTATTATTTGCAGCACAGCTGGATGATGTGTAACTACAGTATATGCTGCTCCCCCTTTATAAGACCTGTATAAGTCCTTTATAGCGCAATCAGTTACAAGGCAGCATTGTCCTGGCTCCCACTTGCCACATAATGCCAGTATAGTAGCACCGTTATTCTTGTTTTAAGGTGGTACACAAGTAGCAGTCTTGTAACTATGGCTCCGAACTATAGCATTATAAAGGGGAAGCACTGTATAAAACTTTTATAAAAGCAAAAAGAACCTACATATCAAAATATTCTAATTAACAACAAGACTTGAATTCAGGTTTATTTGAAAATTACTAAATCATGTTCTTTTGCATTTAATAATTTACTTAAGTGTATTAATGTATAATTTACTTATGTTAAGAAGATCTATATATGCAGCCAGTAAAGTTAGTCACAGAATTCCATAACATTTTAGAATGAGGAAACAAAGGTAGTTGACCGCTTCCAATGGGTTTTTCTCAAGCTTGTTGGAGATAACCATACAATATGGAGTAACATGCCACATTTTCATCTACACCTTGAAACCAGAATTTATAACGTTTTTGTATAATTGCTATGTAAATGAATTCACCAACCTCCAATAATTCCATGACAGTATCATTTATCCACAGCCATCACATTCGACCAATATATCTTTCCTCTACAGGCTGAGGTTTAAAACCTGCCTCTTGTGTCATTAGCATTGGATGTTAATTATGTAACTTCCACCATCAGCGCGTGTTGGAGAGATCGAGTTCTGCCACACTGCAATCCTGGGGCCAATTTAATCATTTGATCTCGATCTGCTCCTAATGGAAATTAGGTCTGATTTAAAATCACTTTTAAATCAGTCTCTGTGGCAGATACAAACCTAGCATAAGTGTCAGAATGACTAAACACATCGTAAAAGGAAAACTATTAGGTAAAACAAACATTACAATTACATCTACAGCTTTTTACTCAAACTATTAATAAAGCTTGTTTCACAGAGATTCAAAGGTCTTCATCATCAAATGTTTCTGTGCATCTGAGAAAAACGGTCTCGTAGTCCACATACAAGGAGAGCTCCTGCAATAATTACATAAAATGAAGAGGTTTTGAGTGGAAAACAGTCACTGCCAAGAAACTACTTTGAACAATAATGTAACTAGTTTTTGTTATATACATTGTTGTATTCCTATCAGTACATTTGACTTGGCATTGTACTTTAGTACTGTGAATGTTTTAAATGCTCTGCATTGAACAGCTGTGCATTTTAATACACTTTCTGATTCACTAAATACCTGCAAGTTGGTCTTCACCTTGATACAGGACTCTACAGTCCACATGAAAACTGTCTCATGAAAACTTTTAGGATTCACACAGTGGTTTTCAGCTTCATGCAGGACTACAATCCACACTGACCATGACTGCTTATCACACAATATCCTTTATCTCATAGATCATGTAATAGCGAACAGTCCACCTCACCTGGGAGACATCAGGCTCCATATGCAACCTGGACTTTACAAAACCTAGAATCTGTCTGTAAAGCTCAGTCAGCTCCTCAATCGTTTTACGATTTCTGGAACCAAACACTGGGCTGAAAGCAAAGGAAATAAAAACTAAAATAAAAATCAGTACTTTTCAGAAATTAGGGGGGTGGGTGCTTCTGTTAGCAGTGTGGAATTGAAACATTCCAATTGGTGGATTTTTGTTTGTTGTTCTGTGACTTATCACAACATGATGAAGTTGTAAATCAAAATGGGGGCTAGCGGGGACAGGAGTTTGTAATTTAATGAATAGCGTGTTGTTTTTGTTTGCATGACAATTAGTTGTTTTATACAAGTCTGCAGACTTCAAATTAGTCTCTTGATTGACTTCCCATATAATAAATTAGCCGAGGGCCTAAGATTTGTGTTAATTTTATTAAGACGTCTTTATGTTTACTGAAAAGGCCAATTAAAAGAAAATCAATTATAAATGGGACTTAAGCTGGCTTTGATGAAAATGAGAGATTGTTCAGGTGAAAGTCTGCTAGTAAAAATGATTGTGAATTAACCTGTCTCCAGAGACGGAAGCCATTTCCTTCTGAACCACGTCATAAGCGTCCTGTAACAGCTCCTGCAAAACCAGTAACAACACAGAATGAAGCAGACAAATGTAATTACACAATGGGATCACATTTTGGTTGTTTGTCCCAGTGAAACGTTGTTTTCACTATGTGTACAAGGGATAATAAAATGTAAATGTTATGAAACTAGCTAATAACATATGTCCCCAGTTTAGGATGAGAGCAACATACAGGTTCCCAACATCGCTAAACAGATCTGAGAGCAAAATACATATACTACATGTTTTACAGCTGGAGCCTTCATGGGCAGAATAAAACTTGGTTTCAATGAAAACAGTAATATTTAGTTCTTCAACTGTACACAGAATGAAAACAAATTCTGAAATAAGCTTTCATCCCAACTGCAGCCCCCTAGAACCATTAACAGGAACAAGTTTCTGTTCAAACCTGGTCCTGATGAAATAATTACATTTTGTATTGTAGTGAGACCACTCACATGAAATCATACCAGATTCTCGTAGACTACAGGCTCTAAAACTTGTATTAACCATTAATTGAAACAAATTTTGCGATGAACATTTACAGTCGCAGACAAAACTATTGACACCTTACTAATTAATAGACCAAAGTACACAATTTCTAGTAGTTTAACAGAACAGTATCAAAGAAATATGGAATTCCACAATCAGAGCAAATTCAACTGAAACGCTTGAAAGAAGTGGGCGTCCAAAGAAAACTATGGGTACAGTAGGTAGGAGAATAATCTGAGCAGCTAAAAAATATCCAAGCTTAACAGCCAAGGTCTTAAAGATTTAGAAGCATCAGGCATAATAGTGCACAGAAAAACTGTACAAAGGCATCTGAACACAGAAGAGATGCATGTAGACCATGCTACAATTTAAAGAAAATTTATTTAAAACTGTCCAAAGTTTGCCAAGAAATATGAACAGGAATCTGAAGCATTCTTCAACAAAATGATCTGGTTCAATGAAAATAAAATATAACTTTTCCCCAAAAATGTACAACAGCACAATGAAGAATATCTTGTACCTACAGTGATATGTTCTTTTTTGTAGCTGTGATGAGAGAGGAGATATTCATGTGATTAAAGACTGAATGAATGCAGCCATGTATCAAAACATTCTACAAAGCCCAATGACACCATCTGCTCATGGACTGATTGGCAGACAGTTTATCTTCCAACACGACAACGACTCAAAGCATGCAGCTAAGTCAACGCTGGAATTCTTGAAGAAAACGAAGATAAAAGTTCTGGAATGGCCATTACAATCACCAGATCTCAATAGAAATGCTTTGTACTGATCTGAAAAAAGATGTGGCCAAGCATTGCATATCAAATCTAACTGAGCTGAAGGAAATATGCTAGACAGAATGGGCCAAGACTTCACCACCAAAATATAAAATAGTGGTTAAGAATTACAGTATCATGAGGGTGCTCCCGAGTGGCACCTCCGGTAAAGGCACCCCGTAAGGTCGCCGGTTTGAGTCCAGGCTATGTGGCGCACAATTGGCCGAGTGCCGCCCGGGGGGGGCGGGGGTGGTGGTGGGGGGGGGGGGGCTTAGGTCAGCCAGGGTGTCCTCGGCTCACTGCGCATCAGCGACCCCTGTAGACTGGCCGGGTACCTGAGGGCCTGCCTGTAAGTTGCCCAGAGCTGCCTGGTCCTCCGACGCTGTAGCTCTGAGGTGGCTGCATGTCGGGCCTGCAGAGTGAAAAGAAGCGGACAGCTGACAGCAGACGTTTCGGAGGATACGTGTGTCCGTCTTTGTCCCTCCTGAGTCAGCGGAGGTTGTCAGCGGTGAGCCGGGTTGAAGTAAACAGTAATTAGGCTTACCAACATAAGATAAGAAAATAAGAAGAATAATTGCCAATTCAAAATAAAAAAAATAATTACAGTATCATAAACGTTAATGAGCCGTAATAAAAGCAAAAGGAGCAGCATGAGCGAATACTTTTGTTTTTTGATAAAGATTATTTGTTAAATTACAAGAAATTCAGTATTTTGCTTTTTGTTTTATTAAAAGGTGGTAAAAAGTTACCTTGAATTACGGTATAATAAGCATAGGGCGCCAACACTTTTGTCTGCTACTCAGATGTTTGCCCTTTTTACTGTAAATATCGTCTTGCCGTGCACTGTTCTGTATACATAACTGTTTATGGCGTCTTAATTTAGACATAAGTATTGATAAAAACAAAAAGAGGCAGCACATATAATGTAAAACGTAGGCAACCACTACACTGATAGGCTCTTATAATGCTCCTCTCTGCATTTATAATATTGGCACGCTCCCTAGGGTCTTTCATAATCTTCACCTGCAGTTGAACACTCAATAATGATGTGTTTAAGAAGCCTGGATTGCTAAAGCAAAGCTTCATTATCCCGTCGGCTTGTACAAAGTAGACTGAAGCCAAGTATCTAGGAGCTGTGCTCAGTCACTTTCTTACAGAAAGCAGGTACTGAAAGTCAAATTCCGCCTACTGTTGCTCATTAGTCCATTTTTTTTGCTTCTACAGCTGCCATTTTCTAAAGAGAACAATGTCACTCAGCACCAGGTATTAGGCATGCCTAACACACAATGTATTATTTCAAGTCATTAAGTATTCACTATATTAACTCCTGAACAGCCAGTTAGACTGCCCATTTGTGTACATAATTTAGACTTAACAGTCCAGTCTACTTTAATCAACCTGTTGCCTCTGAATATGATTAAATCTGTAAATGTAAGTATATTATGTCTGAAATATGCAATAAACTGAACACACTGAAGTCCAAATTGTCAAAAAACCTGTTTGACAAAATACTTTTATGAATATTGACAAATATGACAAACATAGCAACACAGTGTCACACAAACACAAATAATTTTCCTGTTAATGATATGAAATACTTATGGCACTGAATGAACACAGTCACGGTAAAATACAACAGCTGCTGCAATTTTCTGCCACAGAACCATAGACTGTAAACCAACCAGAAGCAAGGATTTGCATCATACAGCATCTCAAAAGAAAATTCTAATAACCAATTTAAAAAGCAATAGTACAAAGGTATGTTTTTATAACAGATTTAAAAACATCAACAGGAGCCTCTTTCAGTGCAATAGGAAGAGTATTCCAGAGACGTGGCACATAACAGGAAAACGCCTGATCACCCATTGATAACAGCCTAGTTTTTGGAACACATAATAGTTTTTGCTCCGCAGATCTCAAGGCACGTATAGGGGCATGAAAGGTTAACAAATCTCTAAAATCAATTCTATGCCTCACCGGTACCCAGTGGAGAGAAGACAGGACTGGAGTGAAGTGAGCAGAGATTGGGGTTTTGGATGAAACCCGGGCCGCAGCATTCTGGACCATCTGGAGTCTCTGGAGACCCTTACCAGATACTCCCGCTAACAGTCCATTGCAATAGTCAATGCGAGACGTAATAAAAGCATGAACCAATTTCTCAGCGTCCACAGCATTAAGGGAAGATCTTAGTCGTGCGATGTTATGAAGATGGTAAAAAGAAATCTTGGTGATGTTTTTAACATGAGCCTCAAAAGATAATACCAAGTCAAAAATCACACCAAAATTTCGGGCTTCTGAGGTACAGCTTACTTCAACCCCGTCAATTTTTAAGCTGGCACTATCAACTTTGCGAAGCTGTAAAGGAGAACCAATTAACATCATTTCAGCGTTATCACAGTTAAGTTGTAGAAGATTATTTTCCGTCCAAGATTTAATGTTAGACAAGCAATTGTGAAGAATAGAAATATCAAGGCTTGTTTCGGGTTTGGCCTGCAAATAAACATGTGTGTCGTCAGCATAACAATGAAAATGAATTCCATGGCTGCGAATTATTTGGCCAAGAGGTAAAAGATGAATGCTAAAAAGGAGAGGTCCCAGCACAGATCCCTGTGGAACACCAGTTGACACCAGCATTGTATTAGATCTGAAACCTTCCATTGCCACAAACTGCCTGCTATCAGACAGATAGGATCGAAACCACTGGAGTGCAATACCGGAGATCCCAACATAATTCTCAAGACGGCCCAGCAAAACCTCATGATCAATAGTATCAAATGCTGCACTCAGATCAAGATGGACAAGAATATTAATAAGGCCAGAATCAGCGGCTATCAAAAGGTCATTTACCACCTTGACCAGAGCCGTTTCTGAGCTATGTTTGGCTCTAGTTATTGGGTAAATCTGGATCCAGGTTTGGTTTTTTTAACAAGGGGGTGACCGTAGCAGTTTTAAAAGGAGACGGAAGGACTCCTGATCTGAGTGAGTAAATAATGAGACCCGTAACATAAGGACAGAAAGCTAAACTTAAGCAAAACAGTTGGAAAAGGCTCAAGGAGGCACGTTGTTAGCTGGTTTCAAAACACAGCTAAATCAGTAGGAAAAGTGATTGTTGGGCCAGCAACACCAATGGAGAGTAGTAATTGGCTTCTAATGTTTGCAATTTTATCCTGAAAGAATTCAGAAAAAGCATTGCACTATTGTGTAGAAACAGAGAGAGTGGATTTGCTTGCTGGCTGTAACATCTTGTATTCAAGAATTCTTTTTAAGGTTCACTTGTTAAAAATAATCTGCACATTTCCATTTATTGTGAAGTTTTGCATTGAAAGTGAAAAGTTGAGGGTGGAGTACAAGCTGTTAAAGTAGATCGTCTGGGCAGAGTTTCAAATGCTGCGATGGAGTCTGACCGGATTTTGGGGGGAGTTTGGAGATTGAACTCTTTTCTGTATTGCAGCATTAGAGTCCAAATAACTTAGCAAACGCTTTCAGATAGATGGCCAGTTACACACATTATTTCCCTTGTGCCAGGTTAAGATGAAAATCAAACCAGATCTTGCGTAGCAATTTGACCGCGGTGTCCGCTTAAAGTGCTTCAGATTCCCACAGGCGCTTCAAATCCAGGTCAGCAATGTGGAGGTGGGTGTTTGGCCTTTTGGCGTTTCTGACAGAAAGACATTATTGTTGCTTAAACTCGCTGTCAACAAAGATGTTAAATCATCTACTATTAAAAAAGATATTTATTTAAGCTCTAAAAAATAAGAGACTGAATACTGTTCACCAGTTGATTTTTTTTTTTATTATTTCATGTGGACCATTTTGTGGCAGTGGTTTTATAACAAATAAATAAAATGGCAGTTTGTCATGGAATTTTTATAATGTAGTGTGTATTAATTTATACAGTGTGAAGCAGATCATTAGTATGCAAGTATGCTATATGCTATATATATATATATATATATATATATATATATATATATATATTAGGGCTGTCAATCACAGTTAACCTCTGTGATTAAAGTATTCATTTTTTTGGAGATTAATTTTGTTAACGGGCGTTAATCGCATTGCAGTGTCTTGAGCCTTTTGGCACACCGTACTTCAATCCCGGCCGCAGCAACATTTTATTGAGTGTCTGAGTGCAGTTATTGTTTAAATAGAAAGTTAGTCACTGAACCGCATAACGGTGCAAAGCACTAAAAATGAATGTTTTTTTTTTGTGTGTTTGTTTTTTTTAATGTTCTGACAGCTCACTGGACATATTTATTATTATTATTTATTATTATTATTATTATTATTATTATTATTATTATTATTATTATTTTTTATATCTAAGCAGACGCCCTTATCCAGGGTGACTTACAATTCTCCCCCACCTGGGATTGAACCCACAACCCTCCGGTCAAAGGTCCAGAGCCCTCACCACTACTCCACACTGCTGCCCTATAGATGCTTACTTGTCTGTCAAAGTGAGTTCCAGTATCACGCACAAGTACATCTAGTCTGCTGCATGCTGAACATGCCTTCACTTCTCAAATACACGAGCAGCTCTTCTGCTACAGACAATAACAATACAACAACAAATTAAACCCACCAGAAATTCAGAATCGTTGCAAGCCCACGAATCAAGCGAAGTATGATTTATTTCTTTCTTTCTTTCTTTCTTAGCAGACGCCCTTATCCAGGGCGACTTACAATTGTTACAAGATATCACATTATACATTATTTCGCATTATACAGATATCACATTATTTTTACATACAATTACCCATTTATACAGTTGGGTTTTTACTGGAGCAATCTAGGTAAAGTACCTTGCTCAAGGGTACAACAGCAGTGTCCCCCACTGGGGATTGAACCCACAACCCTCCGGTCAAGAGTCCAGAGCCCTAACCACTACTCCACACTGTTGCCACAATGATACAATAAGACTTTTATTTTTTATTTTTTTTTAGAGTATGCTGCGTTGCTGCTTTTCTTTTTTTTCTGCATAGTATATAAAGCCTACCAATTTTTCTTGTTAGTTTGCAGTTTTTGGATATGATGACATAGTTTTTGTTATGTTCTCTTCACAATGAAGTTAATTTCCTAGAAGTGCTTACTGTAGCTACATATTTATAATTTAATTTAAAAAAAGAATGTATTTTAGTCCACACTCACATTTAAAAATAGATATCCTATTTATTCTGTTTTCTGATCTCCATGCTGCTGATCAAGCTTGAACCACACGTTTTATTGTGTTGGTTGTATTTGTAATTTCTAAATTATTGCCCCTAGTAAGTTTTGGTGACGGTCTCTACATGTACATTTCCTGGTTAAATAAATACATAAATAAATACATTTTAATCAATTGTATTTACAGTTAATAATAATAATAATAATAATAATAATAATAGCATCAGTAATAAAACAAATTTAAATTACATGGATGTAGTAATTGTATCAATTTAACATGCGATTAAAACCGAGATTAACCAAGATTCTTTTTTTCGTGATTAATTTTGTTAATCGTGTGACAACCCAAAATATATATATATATATATATATATATATATATATATATATATATATATATATATATATATATATATATATATATATATATATATGCACGGTCATGTGATGCTGTTTAACCAATCAGAGGTTGTTATTTTTCCAAGCCGTTTCATAAAAGCTCATTTACAACATTCTGCAGCCAGTGCATGCCAAGTATTAATGAAAGTTTAGGATTTTTGAAATGGGTTGCTGGTCAGCGTTTCTATCTTAATTACATGCAACGCAGCCCTGCTACTGTCTACTGCACCAGCAAGTCAAAACTGAAACTTCATTCCTGTGTTTGTTACCTCCTCGAAGGTCGATCCTGAGGATCCTGAGGCCCCCTGGCTCTTGATCTCTGAGGAGTCAAGCTGCCCCTCACAGTGAGGGAGCGCCATGTCGGAGCTTTGCCAAGTGGAGGGGGTCTGCTCCTGGCTGCAGCTCTGGAAAATGGCCTTCCTGTCCCCCGGCAGGGTCCCCCACAGCCCTGAAATGGCCTCTGACACAACCGGGAGGTCGGTCTGCTCCGGAGTCAGAACCCCTTTCCTCACCAGCAGGTCCAGTGTCTGCTTGTAGAAGTACAGGTAACTGCAGAGACAGCGAGATAAAGAAACTCAACAACACAGGGACCAAAGGTACAAAGATTCTGAGGCAAACCCTCACTTTCAGACAACATTTCAACCATTTCAACCAACCAACCAATATTATTAATATTACCACACTACTACTGATTATTATTTTTTTTGTTATGGTGACTGGTAAAAGCGCAACGGTGTCCACAGAGGCTCATCTAGAAAGGGCATGGCATGCAACGTAAGTAATATGAGCATGATTTGAATCCTGTTCATGCCAAGTTGCCAATTTAGGCTTAGGAGCACTATAGTTGTCTTGCGCTCCCATTGGTTAGGGAGGAAAATGATTGTGAAGGGGGGCTGCATCAGTGAGGGGACATTTAAGCAATACTAAACTAGAAATCAAAAACAGAACTACATTATTTGCTCTCAACTTTTGTACCTACCCCTCAAACTCTATGATGGAGGGAGAGGAGATTGGGGACTGAGAGGGGGTCACATCCCCATTGCTGTCCAAGATTTCCTTGTCATCGTTCCTCAGCAGATCTGCTGTGGCAGAACCCTTTTCAATAACCAGCTTTACTGTGGATTTAGGGCTGAGGATAACATGAAACATATTCTAACCATTCTAATAATAAACATAATAGACTGTACTATATCTATGATTATCCTTGGCACTCCTACGTGCGTTCTCTGGAGTATTTGAATCTAGGTCATGGTGACCTACTTATTCAAAAGACTGTGATTGATTTATCTATTGAAGGATTTGTTTGGAACCATGCACATAACATTCACGAATCTTTGCATGTACCCTCATCCCAAAAAGTGATTCAAATGTAAATCTTGGTACAGTGCATCCACTTGTATGTTATGCATATTTTTTAAACAGGTTTTGAGAACCACGCATGATAAGAACATTCGACTGTGCAAATTCTTTAGGTTCTCAGAATTTAGCTTATGGTGACCTACTGTACTTACGCCAATTTTGTTTTGGTTGTACCCAAACATTCTATATTACTACTACCTTTAGAAATCAGCTGTACAGCACCGGTAAATACACTCCCAAAAACAATAACGTTTAGCCAAATAACACATTTCATGGCTTCAAAACAGACCACGCCAGTTGTTATTTACAGGGGTTAGAGAGTTTTTCTGTAAAGTTTCGAAATGAAAACAAAAAGCATATTATGGCTGCAGCTCCTGTTGTGGTGCTGGGATAGCAGCACAGCTTGAATTCCCAGTCAGTAAGCAGGATTTGTTTTATCCCTTTTATTGTGTTTTAAAACACTAAATGTCTGTCTCAATAGTTTTAGTTCTTGGGTGTGTCAAGTGTTGTATTCATGTTTTGCATTCTTTTGGCATAACAGCTTCTACTTGTATATTTAATCAGGCTTGGCTGACAATGCAGGCAGAGCTGTTATGCATGGGGAGCAGCAGTCTGATGGACGATGAAGTGTTATGGGAATCTATTCAATTGTGATTACAACTATTTCAAAATGGATAAACACAGATTCAACAAGTTGAGTTGTTACTTAAAACATTTCTGATTCATCTGATACTCGTTCAGAATGCCACTGCAAATCACCTCAATGCCACTGATTAGCAACCACCTCTGTAATTACAGAATACTAAAAGGAGCAATCGACTGGCTTATTTGTTGAATCCAGTTTTCTGACAAATTCAGTTTCAGCTGAAATTGCACATGATTCAATTTAAATATCAAAGGATGACATCATAGAAATGTTGCAATACCCTTTTTTAATGTCTACGATTTTGAGCATGTCAAAATACAGCTTGGGGTCAGACTAATACTGCGCTGTCCTCTAGTGGGTGGTCAGAATAAGTGACAACACTACCTGCAGTCAGAATACAGACTCATGTACTCCTGTCTCACTTCCTCCAAACTGCATGGACCCCCATCATTCAGCTGGAACACCTCTGCGAGTAGAAAAAAAGACATTAAACATTTAGTTAAAATGCAAGAAAGAGATAAGGATTTACAAAATCTGAAAGTGTTGATAATGTCAGCTATCTATCCTTGTGTCAGTGTGAATGCAAAATGTACCCTTCTTCAGACGTTCAGGTATTTAAAGGAAGCCCTTACAAATGCAATGTGTCAGTACTGGCACTGTTTTTTAGGGGTACACAGCTTCACAACTTGTATACTCCAGATGCTATGGTAAGATGAATCAGTAGAAATCTTTAGAAGAAAACAGAACTATTTACTCAAGATAGAACTTACACAAAAACAAGAAAGGCCATCAATGAAAAACATATCTTGGTGCTACGTTGCCTTCTTCCATGAGGCAGTCCCCACTCCCCACAGGCACTGTGCACTTCTCTGGCTGGGGATGTATATCCCTGACATGAGGGATGAAATGGGTCTGCCTTGTCTTGCATATATCTAGAGAACTGCTTATCTAATAACAATAAAACTTAGATGGAATAAGTGTGAGTAAGGTTTGTCTACCCCATAACCCACAGGATAATTAAATTAGTGATCCACATGTATTAAGTATAAAGTGTTTAATATAATAAAGTTGTGCCGAGCTAAAACAACAATGCATATGCAACCCACTGTACTACTTCTGCTGAAGCTTTTGTCTCCCATCTCACTTCTTTATGTAACTTTACTGACCTTTCAGCTTCAGTAACCTGCTGAGCCGTCTCTCCTGCTGCTGCATGTAACTCGCTGCTCTGCGCAGAACCTGCCACTGAGACATCCAAAGGGAAGAGACTATTGACTGCGCTCTTCAACCTATCTACTTTACACCAATTTAAAATTCTTGCTTTTTTTATTGTTGGTTAGCAGTCAAAAAAAACTAAAGGAGTAATAGCCAATGCTCTAAAAACACAAATCTCTCATTAGCTCATCCACTGGGTTATTAACTCAAACTAATCCTGGGTTTTAGAACTACTTATAATGAAGTATTTTCTTTAAATAATCAGGAAGGCAGGAGTTTGTATGATGACCTGCACGAAAAACTAGTATAGTAAACCTATATAGACTCACAGGTGAGACGTATCCATGATGTGATGGAACAATGTCATCAGTTGGCACCTGATCATTTCAATATCATACCTAAACAAGGTAAGTTCTGAAATCCAGGACTGGGTGCGGTTAGTGTGAGTTTCTAACCCTGATAACAACATTCTCTCAAATCCATGGTTTTGCTGTTGCTTCCCAAGCTTTATTTTCACTTTGACTCAGATGTAGCCCATTTTCTCTGCCCACGTGCTTTAAGTTTACTGCCAGTCCTTTATTACAGTTAACATGAGCATTCCATGCGGGACATAGGAAACCCTGTGGCATTTTATAACCTGTAATGTGAATGGGAAGATTACTTCTATCAGATTTGTAGCCTTCAGTAAGGAAGTGAAAGAAAAAAATCTGGAAAACAAGCTAATCAGCAAAACAATATAACCTGTGGGTATGGAAAATCATATTAAAAAAACATTGCAAACGTGGTAGATGTATAGTATAACAATGGGTAAACTGCTAAATTACCATGGTAAACTTATATAAGGCAAGAGGGAGTCTTGTGTACCTTTGTGGGTGCCTTGTTCGCGATGGGGCAGACCACTTCCCTCAGGTTGTCAAACAGCCCTGCGAGGGTTGCCCGGTGACGAGCCTGCAGGAGGCGGCGCCGCTCACGCTGAGGATCTTCTAGCTGCTGATGTGCCCCACAGGAGCTTCCATCATACTCAGACCTGTGCGGACTGGAACCACTGGCTGAGCCGTCCATCACTGCTCTACACTGCAGCCACACAAATAGTGTTTTAAAGACAGCAACAAGGTACGGACAGGGATTGAACCTGTGATCTTCGGTTTACGAGACTGACACCTTACCACTTGGCCACCGTACCACACTGCAGCCACACAGGCGAGACATTTATTTGGAATTGTTTTAAGTACTGTATACGGCTTCTAACAGCTTAATAGGGGATGATTTATAGTTGGTCATCAGGTCTTGGTAAACATAGCTAATGATCATCATATTAAAATGGATTAGCTTATTACAGTAATCATTTTTAGTGAGTCATTCCTGCTCAAGTTGACCAAATTCCAAGGACATTTTTCCTTAATTTTTAGTTTATGATACATTACATACACCACATGGAGAAAAGGATTCTGGGGTAAGTGTTGTGTTCATGCAAGAGCTGTGCAATTCATGCCCTACATGGCAGAGCAGCAAAACTATACTACAGGTACCAGTACCAGCTTTACACTCAGATTGTATGCAGCACATAGGAAAGCATGTAGCATTTTATAATCTGTAATGTAAGGAGGAGGATTACTTATATCAGATTTGTAGCCTTGTGCCAGGGTACTTCAAAGTAAAAATAATAATCTAGAAAACAAACATGTAAGGCAAAGCAATACAAGACTTGTAAACTGGAACCATGGTATCTGCCATGGAACCTGCCTCCCCCTAGTGGCATTATTACAATATAGTGAACTTGACCCTTGATTCTTTTTACAATAATGGCAGATGGTGTTGATTTAAAATATGATCAATGTGTTAAATGTAATTGGGCATCAATATATATATATATATATATATATATATATATATATATATATATATATATATATCGGCCTAAAAAAAAAAGGAAAAATTCATTAGTCGTTAGTAGACCAATGCTCAGCAGGGTATGGCATCCTTACGGTTGACAAACAGAAGTTATTAATTATGCCCCACTATTACTTATACACACAACCTGGACATAGGACAGGTACACATGACTGTCTAATTTCATATTATCACAGTTCAAAACTGTAACACATTGAAATACAGTATATTGATGTACAGCCTGGTCAAAAAAAGGTCATTGTCTTAAGCTGTGGCAAGTTAATAATTACAATACTGTAAAAATAAAGAAAAGAATAATGACACACAGGTGACCAATAATTTTTAAAAAAACATACAATAAATGAATAACGAAAAGATCTGTCAAAATGCATAGATTAATAAAGTAGCTGAACACAGTTAATATCACCGTCACCTTTATAACTTTACTGTTCCCCAATTGAAAATATAATATTTTACATTTACATGTAACTTCAGTTCAATCTTAAATATAGAGAGTGTATGTTTTATTATTGCATCCATCACACTAAATAAATCTGCACGAATAATAATAACGTAGTTGCCTAAACTATTCAGTTACCGCCGCGGTACTTAACGTAAATGCTGCGCTGGTTAATGTTTGTATGCGTATCTCGCTTCATCAACATGGTTTGTTTAACATAATACATACCGCTACATTATTACTTATAACAATACGGTAATATAAAACGTGGTACCTTATTGTATTAAATGTATTAATGAAAAGTTTCTATTCAGAGCCTATCAACTTGCAGTTCGTCTGTCATATAATTCACGTATCTTCACCCGAAACCGCGGGCTCTGGTCCGTGTATACTCAGGGAAGGAGGGGCTACTGGTGTCTCCACGTGGGACGAAGCTTCTATTTCATAATTTTAGCCAATCAGTTAGAACGTTTTGAAAACATTAGCCAATCAGCTGAGAGGTGGCAATTGAAGAAAACCAGATGCACAGTAATACATTCTAAATTTTGCAGGCGGGTATTTGTATGACAAATGACTGTCAATTGCGATGCAGTTCTCTTGACAGCACTATGAATATAATTTGGATTTCTGGTTTTTGGTATTTACCGCGACTTTTCTACTCCGCTTTAAAAATGTAATTAATACCTGTTAATTAAGCCATTCGCGTATGCCCTTTTTCCATCCACATTTTGAACGCAAGCAAATTCACCCCAAAAAAAAGGTATGGCAAGTTCTTTCGGCAGAGGTGGTTTTATTTTTGGTCGCTGCAACATTTTATGCGACATTTGCATGAAAAACTAGCGAGGGTATTTCTGGTCCATTCAAGTGGCGTCAAACTGGCTAATGCACATGCTCTTGGCCCAAGTAATCATATAATGTCATCAGAGAAAACAAAACGGCAGATGTGGCGCATTAAATTAAACCAATTTAATGGACCCTATGGGTCAATTGCAGCTTGTGTATGTTAGACCTGGGGTCAATTATATTGCAGCAGGGCTAGTCTTTGCCGCCACCTCTGTTTGATACATGGCTGGAAAGAGGGATAATGACAACTTTAAAACACGTTTGTTTAATTTACGCTTTTTATTTTCTGTGAAACAACTAAATGGGCTTTTAAATGGTCCAAGTCTTCATTTTTCATTTACAAGCAGAACATACAAATGAGATTGCAACTTGTTAATATGGGACTAATCTTTATTAAAGCTATAATTATTGTTTTTTTCTTTCTGTGAAACAACTAAATGGGCCTTTAAATCGTAAAAAGCAGAAGCGACTTCTCTTTATTAATGTAAATACAGTCACGTGTAGTGATTGTAATAAAGTGTGTCCAGTATAAAATACTTTATTTAAAGATTAGTCCCATGTTAACACGTTGCGATCTCTTTGTACGTTCTGCTTAGGAAAAATTAAGACTAGGCCGATTTAAAAGCCCATTTAGCTGTTCAACAGAAAAGAAAAAAAAAAAAAAAAAAAACGTTTTTCAGTTGTGTTTAAGATACACGAATGGCTTAACATGTATCAATTTAATTCTTAAAGGAGTGTAGAAAACGGTGAAAACACCGAAAATCAGAAACCCAAAATACCGTATTACCGTATTACTTATGATTTTCGAAAGCCGCAATTTTGCGTTTTTTATGGTATTTGTGCTACTGGCCTTACATGTCTTCATAGATTTCTGCCTTTTGCCAAAAGTGTTTGGCTTGCCAATCACAACGAGTGCCAGTACCATCGCACCAAGTCCCCTCGGTGCACATCATGCCCACCAGGCCGTTTCAGATTGTAGCAGCAGACCTGACTGAACTTCCCATCTCAAAGAAAGGTAATCGGTATGTTTTAGTTGTTATGGACCATTATGTTTTAGTTTTTATGGACCATTACACAATTTGTAAGCCTTTATGCCCTGCAGAACTGCAACATCTGTGGCTGGCTGCATATTTGAGCATTACATCCCATAACATGGAATACCAGAAGCCTTACATTCTGTCCAAGGCAGACAATTTCAGTCTAACTTAATCAAAGATCTGTGAGTTTCTCGACACCACTAAGCGCAGTTGAACGTACTTGTGGAACGGTATAACCATACAATAAAAGACTAGTTTGCAAAATTTCTATTCAACAGAGGAACCTACAGCGCAGGGGACTTGGTCCTCATAAATGATCTGGCCCAACAACGCCACAAACTTGGTCCTCAGTGGGTCTGCCCATACAAAGTTGTTCATCCTCTTATCTTTCAGGATGAGCAACCTCCAGTGACCTCCATTAGGGCCTCCATTAGAACTGCCTGAAGCTTTGAACCACGAATGTCTGCTCTTATAGATCACGGGACACTGTCCTTGGCAGCTACAGCTCCACCACCTTTGACTGCTCTAGCAGGACTCTTGCCAACTCCTGACCAACTACTTGCACTCTACCAGCCACAAGAGGGAGCACCTGACCAACAGCACCAACTTCCTACAACACCAGCAACAAAAGGTCTTCATCAAGGGGCAGGCATCTCCTTCAATCTGTCTTCACAGCCGGCCCTAGACAGACATCCACTGGGTATTCTGACACCTTGCCTTCAGTGCCGCCCACACGCTCAGGGTAACAGACAAATGCCTTGTCACCGGACTGAGTACAAGTTGTACTGCTATACTCTCTTAGTTAATAGATAAGGAAAGTTTGGACTTTAACTGTTTGCACTTCTCATTTCTTAGAGGATAGGGAGTAATTGTGTAAGCTCAGGAATAGTTCATAGTTAACCTTGCTTGATTGTTGAGTGAGAGTGAGTTAGACGTCGTTTGTGTATGAAAGAGTAGGAGAAGTAAAATTAGGCAGATCTGTTGCTGTATGCGCTACTTCAATATTGTTAATCAAGTGATTCAACTTAATACCCACAGTCTCTGTCTCTCATTTCCTGATAACGTTTGGGATAAGCTGTAGTGAAGATAAAGAAGGGTACGAGATCCACAACATACTGTACACAACAAAACTATAAACGCTACATTAGGGGGAAAGTAAAGAGTGGTTGGGTATTTTGAAAACGTGTTGCTTGTTTTCCAGACCTTATGGAGCAAATCATGGGCTACTAATGATAACATAGCTACAATATTCCGAGATTATTGACAACTGGGGTCAGTTAAACTAGCTGTTAAATATCTTCTAGTGTACCTTTATGGATAAATAAAAAAAATGATGCTCTAATTTTAAATGTGTTGAATATATTGGAATGTATTTGTACTTTTGTGTTTTGTGTTTATTTTTGCATTTATTTTTTTATTTTATTTTTTTACACCATTGCCCCTTTGTTTTTCTTTGTTCACACTAAATTACTGAAAGAGGATATTCGGTTTGTACATATAAAACCTGGCAAATGGTAAAAACAGTGTGTACTTTCAGGTTTTTAGGAATATAGGGCAAGCTCACTGCAATATTGCCAGGCAAACTGAGAGGTGTATTTCATTTGAGCAACCTGCAATTACAAGTGTATGACAGAAGGGGGCAATAGAGACCCAGTCATTACTAAAAAATATAGTGCACTAGTAGAAAATAATGGAAAATAATGGTTCCAGGTAACAGTGAGCACCCTTTTAAAAGCCCTATTACTGTTTCCAAGCTTAAAATACTCAAGTTTAAATGTGGTGTTCTACAAAAGAGGGATGTTGGGATACAGATACAACTGCACCCACTATGTTTGTTGCCTCACTGCATATAGAGTTTAATTATTTTTATTATTATTTTTCTCTTTACATGTTTTTTTTTTTTTTTTTTTTTTGTACTGGATCGCTTAGGCTGCTTAACATTTTTGTAAAGTAAGTCCCAATAGCTTTAGAGGGCATCCACATGATTAGTGCTCTACATACTGATTGGCTAAGGTGTTTAGTCACACCAGGCCTTATTGAGCCACCTAGTGGAGGCTCCAAGCTTTGGTTTTATTGCACCTGTTATTGTTTGTATTTTTGAATGTGGGAACAATAATATGTGTCATTTTATTTTTCTTAGACAGAGATGGATGGAACATGTAAAAGTGTTGGTCACAAGCTTAATGCCAGTATTTAAATCTTCACAAGTGTTAGCTGCAGCACTAAGAAAGCAATAGGTGGGCAAACATGTACAATATCGATGTAATTTCTATCCCTGATTGACAGCTTTCCGGTTTTGCACTTTGCTGCAGCCACCGTCTTCCCTTGTCAGTTTCCAGCCACTCTTGAACACACAGTGCACTTGGTAGTTGTCTTCTGGGACATTTTCCATTGTGTTATATTTAAGGTGCGGTACATTTTCTGTTCTTGAATCACTTTAATTAAATGGACACATTAAATGGACACAGTAACGCTAGAAAACACAATACTGATATCTATGTTCAAGCAGACCCTAAAAAGTTATTTGAATACCTTTTATTTTCATGAAACTGTCATGTATTATTTTGGTGTTGCAGACAGACTGGAAAGGTTTCATGAATACATCACTTTTTTAATCAATCGAAACAGACTTTACCAGCTGTATTTGCACTTATCATGGACTACCTAATGTTACCTTAGGTTTTGTATCTTATTATGTAACCTCTGCAGGCACCTTCAGAGGTCCTCAGTCATATTTGTGTAACATCGAGAGTTTATTGGATTATAGCCATAAAATGTCATTAAGGCTACGAGTGTATGATCCAAGCTTGTTTGGTGAAGATTGGCACAAAATCAAGGCAGTTCACCATGTAGAGTGTGAATGACAGACAGCTGGATGGACACGATCCATGCATAAGGGTCCCCATATTTTGAATGAGGAACCTAAAAAAAGGATTCTTCATATTTCTGTGTTTTTTTCTCAGCTTCTGTGTTGCAAGTTTGAAGAGGTGACTGGGTATAGTTTAGACATTTCCAGCTAAAAGCCCATTCAAACTGTAATGTAGGACAGCGCAGATACAAACTGTTATGGAAATAAATGTTGGAAGCTTTCTGACCATCAGCCAGTGGTACCAATTACTGTAAACTAGGAGGGCTATCTGTGAGGAAATGAGTAGCTACTTTATATTCACCTGTACAGTATGTGTTCCTGATGTAAAAAAAAGGGGAGGGGGAGGGGAGGGGAGGGGAGGGGAGCTATCTCCAGTCCTTCACGTTCATGTGAACACAATCCATGCCAGGCAGTGGTGCAGTGCACGAGGGTCAGCAGCTGCTAAAGAGAGAGACACAAAACAGTACGGGCGGGAACTCCGTAGAGCTGTGAAGAATTTCCAAGTATATATATCAGGATTTGCTTCCCATGTATAGGGACGCAGAACATTTGCTAGTAAATTGGGACTTTCCCGACCATATTGGGACTGTTGGCATATATGCTTTCGTGACGTCATTATATAACTAGAAATAAGTCATTTGCATTGCTCCAAACCTTTATGTATTTTTTCAAAGAGACATCTGTCTGTGCAGTATAAAAATGATCAATTATAGTGGGGCATGATGCTCTTCATTGATAAAACAGCCTTAAATAAAAACATTGATTCAGTATTGATCAATCCCATGTCAAACAAACTTTAGCTGCTTTTTCAAACAGATATGATTCTATAATAATATATGTGAGAAAATGATTTTATACTAGAAAAGCCAGTTTTTAGACTTTATTAAAACGTTACGGTAGGGAATTTGAGGCTCTCAACTAGAGTTCCGAGTTCCACCTGTTCCGACTTTTCCCCAGACCATGTGTAGGTCTAGCTGTAGAATGGCAAATTTATGAGTTTTTAAAGTAGAAATTCCGAGTTTTAAAAGGTGAAATTTCAAGTTTTAAAGTTGAAATTTCGAGTTTTAATTTTTTTCCATACTTCCTCAACCCTCCACGTTAAAGGAAAGTAAGGTAACTATATGCTTTATTGATTTCTCGGAGCATAAGCTAGGAAAATAATGTTGTTAAAATGCTTGTGATAACATTTGTTGTCAAAACATGTGTAAGTGGTACTCGATATAGGTTCTCATGTCTTGCTCATATCTTAAGTAGTAGTTTTTGTAACTTCTGAATAAACAATTTGCAAGTAGTCTGTTCTTTGTCTGTTAAAACAAGCACTATCAAGCATTAAGTGGAATCTTAGGAATAAAATAAATTATTAAATTGAGACATATCATGTGTTTTAAGTAAAAAATATATATTCAGTTATTCAAGAACCATCGATCCTGCTTGGAACTGTATTTTTACTTTGAATACATTGTGTATTTGTGGTGGACCAATTAACCCTAGACATAAAACATAATGAATTGATATGCCTCACACTTTAGATGCTGAAGAAGGTTTTCCCTAATAAATCCAGTTTGTTCATGTCCTTTTTGAGGGGGTTACAGTACTGAAAGTTCAGGACCCACATAATAACTGACTACTGGGTATCTGGGTTATGTGCAGGGTTTTAACCAAAAATACAAGTTATGTGGAGTTTCAGATTCAAGATATAATCCAGTACTGAATTTGTTAGTGGATAGGGATTTATAGTGCATATATAGTCACGTCCCCGTTGGAACCTATCGGCAGCAACTTCACTTTATAGTTTTGCTGAGATCTCATACTCAGATTGTAAATGACAAAAACATTCTAAACATTGTATATAAACAGATTAATTGCATTCGTATCAGGTTTTTGTCTTTTATATCAATGTAATGTTTTATGTGTTTGTAAGTGTTCGTGACTACCTCTAATATGCACTCTTTGTATATTAACAGACCCGACTCGCTTCACTCGGGCCTAACAAAGCCGAGTGTGTGAGAAATACAAGGCCTAACAAAGCCGAGTGTGTGAGAAATACAGGGCCTAACAAAGCCGAGTGTGTGAGAAATAGGGGGCCTAACAAAGCCGAGTGTGTGAGAAATACAGGGCCTAACAAAGCCGAGTGTGTGATAAATATGCTTTGTAGAGAAGGCGAGAAGAGATGAGATGATTCAGGTCCAAATGGCAATTCCATTATTCAGTAGACATGACTGTGACAGCTGTAACAACAAATCACACTGCAAGCTTTCACACACACTGCACCGAGGAGCACGCAGGCTCTCCTTAAGCAGCCACTAGACCACCAATAACATTACAATATTGTATAACAATTACCAAATCACAGCCCCCCTATGACAGGATAGGATCACAGCCCAGGTTGGCTACCAAAATAGACCCAGAGACAGAAAGCTGCAGTTTTAAAGCGTTGTTGCACAATTTATTAAATAAAACCAGCAAAACACATGAACAAATAAACACAACACAAGGGCCTAAACAAAGATTCAAACCAGGTTACCTAACTGGGGAATGGCCACACCTGTGATTGCTGGCAGGGATAGATTTAACACCATCCCTGCCCCCCCACCCCACACACACTATTTAACACCATCCCTGCCCCCCCACCCCACACACACTATTTACAGCAGCAGGGTTCTGCCCTGCCACACCCCCGTCCCTTGTTTCTGTCCAGGTGTACCCCTCCATCCCCTGAATCCCTTGGATCCCCTGACTTCCTTGGTCAGACTGGCGAGGGGTCACCGCCAGTGCAAAGTTGCACCAATGTCTTCTTTGAAGTCGACTGTTGCAACCCCTGCAGGCACTAGCTCCTGCGGGTGCCACCCAGAAGCGATCACCGGCATGCGGTCCAGCACTGCCTCCCTGCACCTTGCACACAGGAGCTCAATGCCCTGCAGGGCTGGTGTTGCTGCTGGCGAGCCTGAACCAAACAAAAACGCAGCCCCAGCATTTTGGACTGCACATGCCGTCACAACTCTCTACTTGATTAGTAGCCTTTGGTAAAGTTAGTAGCCTTCGGTAAAGTTCCTTAAACTGGATTTAACCAGATAGCCAGATGTTTTGAACAATGATAAAGCATAAGATTAACAACTACAGTTTGGGTATAAAATATTAACTTTATTATACAAAATTGATACAGCATGTGCTTGGCATTATAGTAGCAGCTCAAAGCATTGCACAAATGAAACAAAAACTAAAGAAAATTGTGCCTTTCTCAATCCACAGAACTACAGTACTTATTACATCTTTAGAAATAGTGCATATGCTTATGTTGGGTGAGCCCTCTGCTGGTCTTTTTGCAACACAAAGCTCACTTAGCTTTACATTTATCATAAACACTTTTTAGAAACATTTAAAAAGCACATTCCACTGTGAGTAAGCTTTGTAAGCCCTGATAGCTGTCATCCTGTCATTTGGTAGGAAATGGGCCCGTATTTTTTTTTTAAATATCTCACAATAAATACATAAAGCAGGCAATTTGCAATCACTTTGTTATTAAAAAAATAACAGAACTGTTTACTTTTACTTTTGAATTAAAATTAGCCATTCATTTAGGCAGAAATGTATTTTAAATTTTATATAAATTAAATATGGATATTACTTTTTTGTAAATTTGGGATTTAAAAAAGCAGTGCAGGACTCTTGTAATGTACACCCAGTGCAATCAATTTCTCTAATTTAGCCTGAACAGAACATTAATCCTCACTACCAATAACTGTTCTCAGTTGTGTTTTACAGTCATAAATTAAAGTGCAATAATGTGTAAGGTAATTCATTGTTTTTGCTGTAGGCTGTTTACACACTCTAACAATCACTGAATTAAAATTGTACTTATTCTGCTCATACATGAATCCTTCCATCACTTTGCCTGTGACATTGCTGTCAGCAATCAGTAACTTGCTACACTATACTTTTTGTATTGCAAAATCTGTTTCAGAAAGGTTTAATTACACTTTAAATCCACAGTTTTCATTCCGCAGGCAGTCCCAAGGGCCAGATTTTATGCTCGATCATTAATAATAATAAAAATAAACTTCTCATCCAGAAGTGCTCATTTCAGCACAGTCATTTCCCAATTACATGTTTTCTTTGTTCCTGTCACACATTCTTTTTTCTAAGGATATTATGCTGGTGTGACTTACAATTATTCTTTTCTGCTAAATGTATTAAAAGATTTTCCATTCAGAAACAAAATGGATTTTGACAGCACAATACTGTAGTATACCAATTAGTAATCCAAATGGTAATCTTGCTTGTCATTTAAAATCACATTTTTTGTACCTCATTAGCCTTACAGTATGTCGTGTTCACATTACAAACAGTTTCAGTCCATTTCGTGGAAGTAAATGTCCTGAGTTTGTTTGGGTGTAAAATTGAGTTTGTTTGTTGTTTAATTTCTGTATTTTTTTCAGGACTGAGGTTCACATTCCATTTTGCAAGTGATTAATGGAGCGGATGTTAACACGGTCTGCAATTCATTGTGGTTGCCGTTTTAAGATGGCAGTGATTGGGGGATTGTTCTGTTTTTTGTCAGTATTTCAATTATTTCTATATATTTTTTATGGCTATTGATGCTAGTAATACTGAGCACTGGAGGAAAGTACAAAAATGTCAATTTACTTGATTTACCATGTTGTTTTTATCTTTGCACTATGTGCAGATATTAATGAGGATTAGTAATGAAATAATTTGTAGTTTAAAATATAATCCAGCAAAATCACCTTGGCCCTGAATACCAAAAGTGTCTTCCGACAGTCCGAAACTCGCTGTTTCCGTCTGCTTTAACCCGACTATTATCCCGAATGTTGTTTCCCTCATAAAATGAAACATTTTTCTGCTGTTTTCCAACAGATGGAATGGGTGCAATTTACATTAAGGTGGCAGAATAACCATTCAGTATTTACATGAGAAACCTATATGTTAATGACACAAATTACAGGTTTTACGTCAAGAGCGAGAGGGTTAGGGTTAGGGTTAGGGTTAGGGATAGGGTTAGGTTGAAAGGTACTCTTTTTTTGGTAACATTCAGTTACTGTTTGTGTTTGTTTTGGCCAATGTGCCCTGTTCTTTTGTGGTTTTTTGAAACAGTGTTTAATTTGGAATTTAATAAATATACTGCTGTGGCAGTTTCAACCCCCGTACCTCTGTCTGCGGTGTTCTGTTTCCTGATACTGACATCACTACACCCTACACTCAAAGCTACTCTACCACAGTTCGTCACATACATTCATTATTATTTATTTATTAGTACAATATCGTAGCCTTATCCATTCGATATCTTCGTAGCACTTGCTCTTCTGTAAGGTCCAAACAGGTGGTGGCCCACCGGTTGATGCTTGTTTCGGAGGGTTAGGGTCTATCTATCTTCTACTAGACTTTACCCAATGCCAAGTCCATATACCGCCACAAATTGGGCAGGAATGGCAGATGTAAGTGACTTTTAATTGGTTAATTTATTACACATACTATTTTAATTGGTTCTCATTTCATATTCAGTGATCTGATTGGCCAAATTAGTATGCGTAATAATTAGAACTACAACAAGTACTAAAGTCAAATTAGAATGTGTATCTAAATAATGCGTTTGGACCCGGATGGCTATGGAAGGGGTTGAAAAAACACGTTATTTAGTACATGTTTCAAATATTTAGTACACGTTCTAATTTGACTTCAGTATGTGTTACTAATATTAATGGTAACTCAATATTATAGTCTAAAACTGAAATAAATATAATTAGAAAACGATTGTGTAAATTGTTAATACAAACTGAACCGTGTCACGGTCAACACTGTCCGTCTCAAGAAGACAGCAGCACTCAGCAAATCTATATTTGCACCGTAGAAGAAAATATCTCACCGCCGTGATTTGCAATTTTCCTTATTCTTGATTGTTTAGTCTTTTACCTCTTTCTGCCGTCTTCTCAAAACCCACTTATTCAACCTGTATTTGTAAATTCCTATTTATATCTTTTTGTATTTTCCTTTATTTATATTTATGTTGTATATATTGTACAGATGTGTTTGTTTTGTATTTTTATTGCATGTAATATTGTATAATATTTTGCAATCTGTAATAAAAGAAACAAGGACCAGGGGTCACAAATGGAGATTAGATAAAGGGGCATTCAGAACAGAAAATAGGAGGCACTTTTTTACACAGAGAATTGTGAGGTTCTGGAACCAACTCCCCAGTAATGTTGTTGAAGCTGACACCCCGGGATCCTTCAAGAAGCTGCTTGATGAGATTCTGGGATCTATTAGCTACTAACAACTAAATGAGCAAGATGGGGCCGAATGTAAACGTTCTTATGTTCTTAATATTGCCTGTAATATTTTGTTTAATTTCTGTAAGTCGCTTTGGATAAAAGTGTCTGCTAAATAATGTCTGAAATGAAATATGTTATCCTGAAGGTGATTGGCTACTCTTGTAATTATGCTGCATGACTGTAAAATGACCAGCCCCTACTTAGAAAATGCATAGTTAATTTACGTTTATTTAGGCGTGGGTTATTCTCTTGCTGGTAGCGCGGTGCACTCTCTCCCTGGTGGCGCGGGACACTCTCTCACTGTTGGCGGTTGTGGAGCGGAGCTCTCTGGCGGTGACTGCGGGATCTCCGGAAGCTGCCGCGGGTTCTCTGCTAGCTGCTGCAGGCTCTCGAGTGACCATGCTAGCGGTGGTGGCAGAGCCGTTGGGCACTCGGGCGCCGGCTCCGGGCACTTTGGTGCTGGGCAGTCAGGCTGCTCCTGTGGTGCCAACTGCTCCTGCTCTCTGTTCACGCCCTTTGCAGGAGCCCTGAAAAGAGCTGGCGCTTGCGGTGGCGGCTCTCCCCAACTTGCGACTACTTCCGCCCAGGGCTCGAGGAGCTTCAGCTGCAGCACCTCTCTCTCCGGCACTACAGCGGACAGGTCCTCCCTCTCCGGCACCCGTGCAGGCAGTACCTCTCTCTCCGATACTGGCTCCTTTGCCTGCCTCTGGGAGCGGCCACCCCTCTTCCACTTTTGTTTTCAGGTACACAGCTTATCTCCCTCTTGGCTCAGGAGGGGACAGTGCACCTCCTTGTGTCCGAACTCTCCGCAGGCAAAGCCCCAATCCTGGTTCTCCAGTTCGTCATCCCACCGGATTCGTGGCAGGTCGGGGCTCCAATTGTCCTAGTGTTCCATCATCTGGGCATTCCTTGCAGTCTTCATATCCCGCTTTGTTCTGACACCAGTGTAGCAGAAGCATATCTGGTCCGCAGCGGAATAAAAGAAGACAACACAGGATAAAACTCAAAGCAGTAAAAACTGCTTTTTTTATTAAGCGTTAGAACAACAGGTAAAGGGACACGTCACTCTACATACAAATCAGCTCCAGGACACACTCTCACAACCACATGCAGCGCGCAGGCTGCGTTTGTATAGGTTCCTGCTTAGCGCTCATTGGCAGGTATTTACAGTGACTAATTTACATAACCACCCACCATTCAACACGCACAGTAAGCCCACCATGGGCGGAGCACCCATAGAATCGGCAGTAGAGAGTTATTCACAAAAATACAGGCAGTACAGCTCATTCACATATAACAGTAAAATAACAGACCTACTCACAGAAACGATAATCCCATCCCCCCTCAAGTTCAGCATCGTTTACAATGTAGAATCAATAGCGAGTACTGTTTGGCTACATAATAATTTGTGGTACCAATAACTTTTCATTTTTAAAAACTGAAATGTAAAATAAATGTTTTATTATTATTATTATTACTCGGTTTATAGTTTTAACGTCACTGTCCTTGTGTTGCCAACCTATGTACTGCTGTTGGGTCAAGCAGTGAGATTGCATTTGCAGTAATCAGATGACCTGCTCAAAAAGCTGAATCCTTCCACTGAATGTCCTTTCGCTCTCTCAGGTTTAGACGCCCTCTTGATTACAACAAACGCAGCGCAAAAATAGAGGCGGGGCGCCGCGCAGGCGCATAGAGACATTTAACTACATGCAATTCAATCACTCCTCTCGGACACAGCGGCTAGAGTGAAACAAATCCTGCGCTCAGCAGAGGAACTCTTCCAAATGCAGGCAGCAGCACCTTAATCCTACAGATCTTGCTCTCCGTCTCGTATCAGATCGACACTAAACCATTGCAAATTGAAAATGGGTTAGAGGGGAGATGTCTGGATTGTTCACGTACACCACTTTGAAAAGATGGGGAGCTGGGTTTTTAATATTAATGCAGAAGATTAAAGAAGAATAAAAAGTACAAAGACTGGAATTGTTTCTTTTTTTCTTTTTTCCTTTACTTTTTTTTTGAGAAATGATTGTAGAGTTAGTGTGCAGCGCTGTGGCTGTTGTCCTCAATTTGAATACACTGGGTGCTGATTTCTGCTACGATGACAGGTAGGAGCACTACGATATTCAACCTGTCAGCAATTTTCTGATCCCCTTTGATTACTAGGAGGTACTGTTGTGGTATACATTTAAAAAAAATAGGTTACAGTAGCCGGGTTTTGAGTAAGACTTCAGCCTTAGGCTGTTTTGTGTGTGTTGAGGTGTAGTTAAGTGACCACACAAAAAGTGAAAAAAAGAGTCTCATAATTGTACGATGTGTTGTACTACTAGTTAACGATTGCACAACGACTGCGGGAGACTAGCCGTGTTGTTGAATTATATTACAAACAAGGCTGCGATTGGTCTTTCAGGTTAGTTTTTGGAGAGAAACTCAGAAACCAATCTTCACATTAATTCACTTATTTGTGTATAATCATCTCTTGGTGATTAAACATGTGCACCAGCTGCAGGAAACAGGTAACTTGTGTTACATTTTAAATCTAAGCCACTGATTAGACTGGTCCTCGTGTTGTCTGAGAAACTGCCAACGATTTCTAAAAATTAGTTAAAAGAAAAATTATTTAAGGAACAGAGTTCAGGAATTCAGGCACATTGTGAGCCGATGATGAAAAGCTCTACTTTTCCGTCTGAAACCTTCAGGTCGGTGACTTTTATTTCCGTTTACTTAATCGCATAATTAAAGAGGATGCATATACAAAATATATTGGACCAAGACAGCAGGCCCGGCTAAACGTATTAGCAAACCCTAGTGAGTTTCATGCTCCTTTGAAAGTACTCTACCGGTGTCCAAAAAAGTAAAGATACACTAAGTTTGACAGTTTTTCATCGGCCTCTCTCCAGCGAGGACATTAATGTTTCCTTGGCGTTAGGGTTACAGTAGCCGTGCTATAGAATTAGATGTTTATGTCGGCTTCATGTAAATCGCATGTCCCATAAACTTTATTTAAGTAACATCACAGAACACAATCATACATTTTCTATTGGGTTACACGAATAAACCACACAGACTTAAATACTTTTATTATCTTCGTGGGTGGAAAACAAGGAACCGTTACGTTTGTAAGAAATACAGCCTAATTTATACAATCCACCTGCAATTAGGAACATTATGCTACAAAATGTTATTCCAATATAGCAAAACTAATGCAATCAAACTTTGTGTTGCATGCGTATAAACTGGAATCCAGCCTTTTTCATGTTAAACTACATAGTTAAAATATACTTCTGATGTGAACTAGTCTTTCCTGTAGTTCAAATATGTTCTGATGTAAATGTTGCCTAAATTCTGTCACCTAGGGTATCATGCTAGATGAACCTTAATTAAATGTTTTTTGTTGTGTTTGGGATTCTGATAATTTAGTAGATGGTAGTGTTAATTAATCCTCACTCCCTGATAGTTTACCTACTGTGTGAAGTATTGATCTGACTGCCTCATCCCTGTTAGAAACATGACTCATGGCAGATGTACAGTATATGGGCAACAATCTGTCATACAAGCTAGGAAATTTTAAAATAACAAACAAACAAGTTGGCATGTTAGATATTTAAAACCAGTGGTAAAAGGCAACTAACTTTTGGTCCTTATCTATTCTCTACTATAGGTGTAACTTGACATTTTATTTTCAGGTTACCTGCCAGAATAATTAATTAGACCACAATTGAATTCCCCCCCCCTGACAGCAATTACAATTGATAGTGTGAGTTTTCTGAAAATCAGATTACATATGCAAGGATTACTCACTATTATTAACCTCAACATGTTGAGATTTGAATTCCTCAATAACAAACTACATTATCCAGGCATATACGATTGGCATCATCGTAATTATCATAATCCTGTTTGGGTGGAATGCTGAAGAACAGGTTTTAAATAATCGGGTAATAATATATACCAGTTTACTATACATCATGTTTGTGGATTCATGCCTGTCAGTGCTTTCTGTACAGATTATGGGCTACTGTGTATTATTTTAAATCCATATTTGTCATGGGTGAAAGCTGTAACATTTTCCTTGTTAGATTACCCATTACTTGTATGAATGCAGATCAGTTTCCCGGTCTGTAACTGAACCCTTTGCACAAATTCAAGTACTGTGCTTTGATGTTCCAGCCCTGGTGTTAAGTCTTCCTAAAAAGCTAAGACATCTGACAGGGTGCATCTGCAGCAAGAGAAGATTCAGTGTGACAAGGAACTGTAGGTTACATTCACATGCACATATACTGTATCTTGGTTAATGAGTACTTAGAGCACTCTTCCACAGGTTTGAGAAATCGGCTCTCCCAGAAAAGCTGTTGTAGCAGAACAATAAAACCTAGCACAATAGTAAAGCTCAGTTGCTGGAATGTTGTAGTTTATGTTGACCACTGTTAAGTGCTATGTGTGTGTGGGGGGGTCATTTCACCTTGGTTTTAAACTACTGTTAAACAACATTACCAGTAAAGATTCCATGAGGCTTTCCAACCCTCGAATTTCAATTACAACTTCTGATCGCTCTCTGCTACATGACTTCTGAGGGCTGTTTCTTTTAAAGGGGCACCTATTGTTTTTACTGCAGTGTTTTTCTTGTGATATGTGTGCTTTTAGTTTGTTTTCATTTTTATTCAAGTAAAGGAGGTGAGCTGAATGTTTTTTTTTTTTCTTCATAGAATCCAGCACTTAGACATTATCCTGTCCCTTAAAGAGTAAGTAGCGGGGTTCCAAAAAATATAATGTTACACATCCCCACGTGTTGCTACAACTGTTTAAATAACGTACCTTTCATTTTTCTTTTCATTGTTAACATCCTGAGATGTGGTACAGAAAAGAAAAGCCAGAGCACTTATGTTTTGTTTTTTTAAAAAACATTTTTTAATCATTCTTCCTGCAGTGATTTAGAGGACAGATCTCAAACTCCAGTGCACTAGAGCGGTCATTTTGAAAATAGCTTTGAAACAGACTTTAAAGTTGTAAGTGTAAGAAGTTGTCAGGATGTTAACAATGAAAAGAACAATTACAGGTACATTAATGAAACAGTTGTAGTAATCTGAAAGGTGTATAGCCTTGGCATCTGTCTTTATTGTCCCAGTGCTTTATGATTAATCTTCCCAGGCTCAGAATTGTAACCTAATTAGAATGCTGTATGGGCAGCCAGCATAGCATTAATTCAGTGTTACTCATCTTTAACATGTTTTAAATAGTTTTTCATGGATACTGTAGGTTGTCGTCAGCTTGTTCCTTGCGACACATCAGTTTCAATACAGAAGCATATCGTCTCTCTCACAGCCTGTCAGATCTGTTGTATTGACCTGACTGACACTGGCATGGAACAGAGAGAGACAGCTTGTATATATTACATACAATACCATTTGCATAAGAAATTAATCAGGCTTGCTCCATATTGCAGTTGTGAATAAAGGCTGTAAACAACAGTTTAGCCCTACTATTTATAGGCCAACTGTACTCTTCAAATGCCTCATAGAGTTGAATAGTTTCAGTTAAAGTACCATTCTGGGATTTCTTGGCTTAGCTGAAGGAGCAATATGTAATAGTAATGAGTCTCCTGTTATAGAGTATTAGAGGGATAAGCTGTAAGCCAGCAATGTTTAATTCCAGGCTTCATTGCAGTTTAGTGTTTTGGTTTTCTGAAGTTCATAACTTAATTATAATAACTGTAATTGAATTGCATAATAATTCTTAGGAATCTGATTTTTTCCCCCTCCTTGAAATATCAGAATCTATATTGCTGAATAAGTAAAAGCTATTTAGCTGCTGAGGTCATGGATGAACACTTACCAGGAACTAAAGTAGTGTTTCTATTTTATTAAGTGATACCTGTCAAAACATGCCTTTTAATATAATTGAATCTTGATAATGTCCTGTTACTTAATGAAAACCCATTCCTACAGTATTTCTACCCTTGAGCACAGTTATTCCAGAAAACAATAGTAGTTACTTAAAGGCAGCATATTTATGTAATACACTCCAAAATATATAATGCATCCTTTTATTACTATAGCTGGGGTTTCTTTTAACCCCAACTTATTTCTCATAATTAAACTACCCAATGTTGTATGACATGGTTGGAGAAATCCAATGTGTAATAAAATTGATATATTCGAATATTAACTTCCAGTCCTCCAAAAGGTGGATCTGTTTGTTTAATTTGCAGAGGTTTTTCTGTAAAGACAGGCAAACGGAGATGCATCTCTTTCCAGTTATAACTCTTTAATCGTGTCGCCTCCAAAGCAACTGTACTTGTTCTGTGCAGAAATGGGATGCATATATTTAAGGTATTCTTTTTTTAAGGATGTGTTCACATTTACATCATATGTAGGATATAAAGCTGTAGGCATGTATTCTTCACATGTATGATATTTAAACTTAACCCCAGACGTCAGACCAAAAGTCAGATTGTTGGAGAGTATTCAACTTTGCATAGGCTTGCATTAGCCAAAAAGCTATTTAAGAACACACACATATGCAGTGGCAGAATGTTAATGGAATATTGATTCAGAACTCGTTACTTGATTTGAAAAGTTGGAAATTACATTTTATTAAGTGCTATCTACTGCACTGTAAGTACATAGCTTGCATCTAGGGAGTGTAATGTACTTGAATTGCACTTAATGGGACATTTTTAATTTCGATAACACTTACAAAACTGCAATGTGCACTGCTATTGCAAGGTTATTTCAGTAACTAATAGTATCAAGACCAATCGATTTCTGCTATAATGAAACAAGTTGCTTTGCAATAAATGATCTGCTCTGAGTAGGTGGTTCTTGTTAGTTTTATAAAGTTAAAATTATTTAATTCCTCTGTGAAAATTTGCCCATCCTCCTGCTTTAAAATAGCAAAAAGGTTGTTTGTTTGAGACCTTTTTAATGTGACAGCATTAAGCTCATTATTAACAAGAAAAGTAGCAAGTTTATTCTGGAAAACAACAACCTATAGACCTATTTTTTCTGTGATATTTTTCAGGCCATGATGGAATCAAACTTTTCTTGCGCTACACTTTAGCAGGAGCGTTCCTGTACTGGGAAACTCAAACTGTCTGTACACTGCAGGTAGTTCTGTGACTGTCTATACTAGAAAGTCAATGCATGTTAACATGTCTTGATTGCTTCACAGGCTACGCAGTTACAAAGAACACAAGGGGTGACATGACTGCTGTCATATCCTTCCACTTTGGGCTTTGCCAGTTTCTCTTTTCTGTACCCATTCAAGGCTGGGTCAGTTTGGGACAGGCATGTGGTGTGTTCACAGCCTGGGCGGTAACACAGTTTCTTCTAACCCCTTGCTGTTTTAGAACCTGTAATTAAATCCCTCAGTGAGTGATTGCAGGCCTAGCAAAAGTGATTCAGAGGACTCCACTACACGGTGACTCAAACCTCTGAGACAATCTGTTCTTGGCATCTGCTTGATTTTAAGGAGCTAATGTAGCTTTTTTATTTTATTCATACAAAAATATTAAGGTACAATGCTTTTTCTTTTCAAAGGTACCCTTCACTGCTGCAAAGTGTGAAGCAAACAATACACCATATGTATCATAAAAGCAATAGTCATAGTTACAGTGTGTAGTAACATATAGGCTTATTATCCCCTGGCACAGGGATATTGTGGAGGTGTTAGTGCTGTGCATTCAATTGAGATGAAACTTGAATGTGCATACCTTAGCCCAAGTTCTGAGGGTGGCTCAGTGGCACACAAGTTCTGACTTCAGATGTAAATTTCCACAGGTCAAATTCTAGGCTATTCTGTTGAGTTTTACACAGCAGCGTAAGTCACTGGTAATGGTGACGCATTTTGATGTTCCTATACTGAGTGGCAGCTATCTGATTAATGTTGGTAGAGAATATGTTGCTAACATATCATGCTTATTTATGTATTCATTTTGACTTTGTGATCTTTTATACATAATTTTAAAACACTTAAATTCTAATTAAAACCAAAAGAAACCGGTCAAGTAGTCAAACGTTTTAGCGTCTTAAGTGTGATTGTGGTAGTTTATTGTATGTCCAAGCGGCAAACTACTGGCATGTGTATTAATAATGGTGGCTACAATATTTATTTGGAATCTAGGTTTGGGGAAAAAGGGCTATATTGACCACTGAGCCCTGTTACTAATTACTTAGATGTTTAATAGCTAATCAGTGGTTCTTTGACCATGTGGAGCCACTCCATGCAGTGCAGGCTTCCAAATCGCATAGTAAACCATTTAAAATATTACCCTCATAAAATGGTAGTAGGTTCAGTAGTACAGCTATATAAAAGTAAATTGCTGTAACTGTATTTTTTTTTGTGTTTTTGATGATAACAGTACTGTTCCTTCAAATGGAAGAAAAATAACCACGATTATATGTTTATATGTTCCTATTTTTTCTGGTGTATGCTGTATGTTAGGTTGGGGTCATCAGGGGCAAAGACATTTAATTTTTAATAGTTTAATTTTTTTCACTGGTAAAGTAGAAACATGGTAAACACTACTATACACATACTCTGCAGTAGGAGTCGGGAACCGGCGGCCCACAAGGCTTTTCGTGGTGGCCCGGGAGCATTGTTTATTGTTTTGTATATCGATTAACAGTTATTATATTTATTTCTGTTATCTCGCTACTGTCCTAACTCACTTGTTGCTGGGCGGGTTTTGCACAGCTAGGACACAAACATGTCACTGGTTGCTAGGCAGCAACATTCACTTGCGCAGCTCGGACGAACGTGTCACAGCAGTATACACTTGCTCGACATTGCAGTAATTTGGTCCTTAATTATGGATACATATTATTCAAAGTAAAATCTTCAGCTCCGGCAGCAGAAACGAGTGCTAGTGGCAGTCATAGTCAAGACTGGCAAGCATCGGAAGAGCTTTGTGGAGAGCAACGGGAAACCAATGTGCTTTCTTTGCCAATAATGTGAAATTACATTATATAATTACACACAGCGACTTTGAGAACAATTCCGGTTGACTCTTCCAGTCAAAATGCTGAAATTCTGCGGCTGAAGTTACAAGCAACAAACACGATCTTTGAAATGTTTTATGACTGACTGTGAATTGTGTCTTGAAATTCTTTCAGAAAATTTTCTAAAGAAAGTAAGGGATGTTCCAATCAGTCCAGGAACAATCGTGTCCCGGATCAAGGAAATGTCTGAAAATTTGGAAACAGTTAGAACTCAGCGAGTGCCTGTCTTTTAGTGTTGCCTTGGATGAGTCAACCGACATAACGGACATTGTGCATCTTTGCACCTGGTAAGATTTGATCTGGATTTGGGAAAACTTGCGTCTTGCTCAACTGATGGTGCTGCAGCATTGCCTGGCTCTGCTGTCAGATTCACAGCTTTGTTGCTACAGCACCTGTTGGATTTGTTTTACACAGACAATCGCCTGTATGCTTTCCACTGCATTATCCGCCAAGAAAATGTGTATGCGCAAATGGGACGATCTGATAAAGTGAAAGACTGCATGGATAAGGTAGTGAAAATCGTGAATTTCATCCAGGCAAAAGCTCTATCACTTCAGTTTCGAGAGATTCTGCTAGAGGTTGATGCAGAATTCAAGGATATCTTATTTCACGCTGAGGCCTGTTAGCTACGCCAGGGAACTGTTCTGTGCTGGAAAATGAAGCATGGCTGAGAGACCTTTACTTTCTGATGGAAATCACAGGACACTTGAATTGACTGAATTTGTCATTGCAAGGACGTGACAAACAGTTACTGTTTTGGCCAAAAGTATCTGCCAGTTTCAATCAGAAACTGGATTTGTTTATCGAACAAATGACAAAGTTTGATTTCACTTATTTCCAGTTGTCGAGGAGAGGATGGATCTGGCATTCTCGTTTCTGAAAAATCCTTTCTCTTTTGCCGTCAGAAATGTGAGAGTGTTGGAAGAACTGTTGACACGGAGTCGACAGCAATTTAAAAGTGAATTGCTTTCTCTGCAAGCTTCATGTGGAGTTGCAAAGTCAGACATTCTGTGCACCTGGCCTGATACATTTCATTCGGAATATTTTGCTGAAATTGAAGTTTAGGAACAGACTTAGCAACTCATTGACTCAACATTTTGAGCTACTGGTGCAGAATAAAGCCGTATCCACACTGGACACGGGCGATGTGAGCAAATAATTAAGAATTCACTGCAGTCAAATGGGAGTATCCACACCAGCAGCGAGCGACACGAGCGACAACCCTTTGAGAAAATTTCGAGTCGCTAAAATAGAACCTGTTTTCTATTTTATTATTATTTATTTATTTATTTATTTTTTGCGCGACTGGAATGAAACTGACACATGAGAAGCAAGGTTAACACCCTTGACACACGTCAAACACACACCTCGGAACAAGTCACTCCTCAAAACAGAAAAGTTTGAGGTTTATGAGGTGCAGCAGTATCCATTATTATATGATTAATTGAACGACTACAAAGACATCCAGAAGAACATGTGACCTAATTTTAAGCTATGGCTTTTTTTTTTTTTTGATTGGTTGGTTTGTTTGATTGTTTTTATGATAAATAGCGTTTTGTTCACTAAATTGTTCTGTGGCACAAATCCATGACAAGAAGAAGGTCTTTACATACACATAAAGTGAAGTTTTGTGGAGATTCACCAAACAAACAAAAATATTACAGAGATTCTACTATTCTATACATTGTAAAACAAAGCCAGCAACACGTTTGTATTCAATGTGACACACCCCAGCATTACCAAGCTCATACATAGTTTTGAAAATTGTGCCATATTTATATTTTTTATTATTATTAATAATAATAATAATAATAATAATAATAATAATAATAATAATAATAATAATAATAATAATAATAATGAAAATGGTGATTATGTAGTGCTTAACAACAATGTAGTATTATTATTATTATTATTATTATTATTACATTGTTGTTAAACACCACATAATCACTTATTATTATTATTAAGTATTTTAAAGTGCAACATTATTTTTATTAAAGTTAATAAACTAAAAGGATCAAAGAAGGAATTTGTAAAGAAACACAATTGAGATTGCAGTAAGTTGTATATATAAATGTACAACAATAAAATCATTTTGTTGAAAATATAATTTCAACTATACTTCTACTATCCAGCTGTCTTCTGACAACTAGAGATGTACCAGGCTTCAGATGAAGACTATGACTACCATGAAAAAAAAAAAAATACTACGACTACAACTGTACAATTACTACTACTACTACTACTACTACTACTACTAATAATGGTAATCGTAAAACTGTTGAATATATAGGGATGTTCAATAACTCCCATCTATAGATTTTACAAGTCCAACCTTTATTTTACAACCGAGGTCAGGGTGGTAACCTTTTACCAAAACAAGACCTGTTTTGTAATGGGACAGCCCATCTCTAGTATGTCCAATAGGAACACATGGGCGGGGTCTGGTGTGGATTGACATTCTGTGACTTTGCTTGCATCGCTGTGTGCAGTGTGGGTGCAGTTTAAGAATTCTCAGATTTCTCATTGTTCATTTTGGTAGTACAAAAAGTCCAGACAGATTTTGCAGCATAAATTTCTTATGCTACTGTTCCTAATTCAAGCAATGTAAAAGTAGGTCTACCTGTTTTGCATGTAGAGAATCTTTTTTTTCCAATTCTTGTACAAACTTGTTGAAATAAATTGCTGTTACAGTTGAATGTTTAGATAAAAAGCACTGTTTAATTGATTTGTTGTTCAGTTAGAAAACACCTGTATCTGTTTTTAACATCCCCGCTGTATTTATTTTTTTACTAATAAATACATTATTGTACATTTTAGCACTGTATGTGCATGTCTATGTGTGTATCTGTTTCTTTTAATTCATGAAGACCTTTTAGTTAAAATATGTTTAGAAATCTCGTCATATTAAAGTTAAGAATAGTTACATTTCCTGGTGGTGGATAATGCATCTTTTGTCGGGCTGCCATGGTGGCCCATGGTCACATTTGGGGTCATGACCTCTGCTCTACAGTCGCTAACAACCCCCAAAAAACTAATTGGAGCATTATAAATAACACAGGCAGAATCAGTTCAAATGTAGGTCAGGTGAATCCGTTGTTGCATCCTTTTTTAACCATGTTGGAGTAGACACAAACGGTTTGCTTCTCAATTGTCACTTGCTTACCAGTATTTTTTTTCAGTTGTATCATTTAACTTGTCTTGTGATATCAAAAATATTTTTTGTGCTTCCTTAATGTTTAAAGAAAGTTCAATGCATGTCTGGAATTAAAGACCTAAATCTGAAACTATACTCGTGTGATTGTTTCTAGTATTTAAGATGTCTCTGGGCTCTGTTAATCCAAAAATTAGTTTTGTAGTTTATGTAAAGATGGATTACGTAGAAGAAATGTAAAAGAACATGTTGAAAATACTCCCCATACCTCCACACTACCCTATCTCTCTTTACTTGGATACTGTTCATCTTCAAACTGAATTGAAAACAAATAAGGGGGATAACATATCTCCCAAGGTTCTCTTGAAGCTCTTGGCCCCATCAACGGAGAGAAAAAAACAGTGGCAAATGAACTTCCGTATTTATACCCACCTGGGTGATACCCTTGTGAGATGAGCAGCTGCTAACATAAGATATTCTGTATAACTGAAGTGTCTCACAATCATGGTGCAGTTTACACAAAAATAGAATTCTGTGGGGTCTGTTTACTTCTGTAGTTTAACCTTCTGTGCTTCATCAGAAAGCAGACTTTCAGCCAAATAGTATAACTGCTACAGCAGTTGGAATTGCAAAATGACATCTTCATGCTACGTTATAACTCCAGAAGATTTACTTATCTGGAGTGAATATTTTTCAATATAGGCTTATAATATTGACCTAAAAAGTAATGTCTAGCATTGTAGTAAAGCTGTTTCAGCTAAATATGACTATAAAATTTTGACTTGGATATCGAAACCATATGGGACATTACACCTTCAGATATAATCCATGTGGGACAGGAGAACGGCAGGGCTTTGAAAGCAGTGTAATAACTAAGTAACTCCATGGATCTTGCATGCTGGATTGAACACCAAAGAAGTAAACTCATTCTAGATGATGGATGGTACTCATATATATTTTTTAAAGTAACACAATGTGGATGTCTCTGAATGTATTAATTAAACTCTAACGATGTCACTCGCTGACCACTACTATCCATAGCCCAGATGCTGTCTAGACAGGAGTCTTAAGATAGGGAAATAGATAAAGTTTTGATACATTCTGTCTGTTGCCTTGAGGGGAGGTTATACAGCCTCAGGTTGAGAGGTTGGAGGGCCTTAAGGAGAATTTGATTACTTGAAGTTGCTGGTATCAGAGGTAGGGTATTGGACAGCCCTGGTTCCTTTTGTGTGCACTGGAAGGAAATTGTTGCTGTGATTGCTGGAGTACATGAATACTGTTATGGATGCGTTGTGGGAAAGGCGCAGGGGTTATAGAGTTGCAATGTCACCACTTAGCCACCATTTCCTAAAAAGGCTTGTTGTGTTGCTTACAACTTGGCAGCATTTGTAAGTGAAGCTACCTAATTGGTGATCAAAGAGATCAGAAAAATACCATGCTTAGGGTTTTGGCAGCCTTCATGGAATACAATACATTTGGCGCAGCTTTATCGGAACGCCTCGGGAGAATTAAAAATATCCAGAATAAGCAGCTGTCCCAATTAAAAGAGAGGCATTTGAGAGGACCCTTTTGTTTCTAAATGAAAAGAAAAAGAATGAAATCACATCACATTATGATTAAATGTTAAATACCTTATTTAAAATAAGTCAATTGTTTTTTTTGTTTTTTATTCCTAAACAAAATTAATCGGTTTTATTTTTATTTTACATAAGGCACCTGTGATGTTGACACACCAACTTTCTTTGCCACAGCAGCCTGAGAAACCACAGGAAATCACTGTGCTGCGCAAACCTGTCTTGCTCTGAAAAGTGATCTCCATTAATCATTTAAAAATATTGTATCCCAATAAAACAAAGTGATGTCCCAATTAAATGACATAAATAGCACTTAAGCAGAAATCGTGGTTATCAGTATCCCAGTTAGGTGGTGCCGACTCTGTAATTATGATCATATTTACCTCATTAAAATGTCTAGTGTAGTGTTTTAAAGTCCAGGGTTGTGAAAATATTTCAGTAGGACCTCATTGCTAGCTGTATTCCACTCACATCCTTACTGTTTGTGTTTCCTTTTATCATTTTTGTCCGACATGAACTGTACTTTCTTCTTGTAGTTATGTCTTCTAGATTTTTAGTCCACTCGGAGGTGAGTGGAGTGATGCATACCCTTAGTAAGATTCAAGAACGGTTTTGCAACAATTTCAAAAAGCTGCTATTGGTAAAGATTAGTATTAAGGAGTTAGACGTTGCCATATGACAACATGCACAATTCTTATGTTGTCCTATTTTGAAGCAAATGATTAGAAATAATAAAAAGAAAGGGCACATGTTAATATGCAGTATGAGCACTAATTAGTAATAGGGTTATAAATAAGTAGAAGTGATAAGTACTGGCATTTATTAGCATGAGGCAGTGCTCAAAGAAATTCTGCTAATGCTCATTTTGTACAGTAGTAATGTACAGCTGGGTGCTATTCTGGTACTAGTGTATTTGAAATGGAGAAGAGCAAGCAGTTGGTATGAATGAAGTATAATGACTTTAAAGCAGTGGTAGCCAATATGTGGATCCAGATCCACTAGTGGATCTGGAGAGATTTTTGGTGGGTCTTGGGGCAAATCTGAACAAGCATCAACACATAAGCATAGCATATTTTTAACAGGCTTGATTGCGCTTTTAAAAATTTAATTCCTGACAACGAATACATACAAAGAAAAATGACACTAATTCCAAACAGTAGAAGGCACTGATAACTGTACTCTGGCTTCCACACCTCAGTAACCCGAGCAACAAGCTTCCTCAACGCGTTGGTTCGTAGTGTTCAGTTGCGAGTTTCTGCTTGGTGGTTTCAATGGATTGCTTTGTGGTGCAAGTTACAAAAGATGGGGGAGACCCTTCTGTGCCTTCCAGTAGTAGTGATTTGGATGATAATATCCCAGTTTCAAAGAAGGCAAAGCTGGCGACAAAGCGTAACATTAACGAAAGGTAGTAGCTGGAACTTGCCGTTACTTTTGGTTCCACGTGCTTGTGGGAGACTACGTTTTCAGCACTGACAGACCTGCAGTCAGAAAAGCGCGGAAAGCTTTCTGATCAAATTCTCGAGGCTCAGCTTTGTTGTTCTGTAACATCTTTTGAGCCTGAGCTGGAAAAACGGTCAAAACCAAAGCATGCCAAAAAACAAAAACAGGACACATTTGTCTACTTGACTAAGGTATTTCTTTAATTTTAATAAATTCAAATGTTTATTGGTAGTTATATATAATTATTTTTGTTCTATTGGACAAAAATATAAAATATACAGCAGCTTTCAGAACTTTCTTTTCCTCGGATAAAAAATCCCTTTTTCGTCCTTTTCTTAATTGAAAATGCTGGTCACCACTGGCTTGAAGCCAGATAATCCCAATTGATCAAAAAGGTTTCACTTTATTACTAGTGGATCGTGGAGCCCTTTGAGATCCACCAAAATGGATCTCAATACTTGGTGTATTGGCCAACCCTGCTTTTAAAGTATTTCTAATTTAGTAGACAACTGATACATACATTTAGATTGATTATGTTCCCAAATGGGTTTAGTGTTATGTCCAATGTACTCTTCTAGCATTTTGATATTAATGGGATTAGTTGTTATGCGTGAGATTGCTGGTGAAAAACTGATCCATCACAAAAACAGCCTTGTACAAATTATGAAAGAGGGTGCTATGTTCAGCACTAAGAGGTTTTGTTTTTCAATGTATTAGCACTTTTGGCTCAAGGTACATGGTGATTTGGAGAAAATGATGACATTATCTGTTTTGTCTTTGTCCATTGTGGATAAATAAACAGTCGGTTGCACCCCCCTCATTTTGCCCATGAAATTTGTTTGCATTTATTACCATGTATTTGCGGTGGGAAATGGAACGAGGTGACACCAGTGGTTTAAAAAGCACAAAGCAGCCCAGTTTGAAGATTCGGCATTGTTGTGTACCAAGTTGTCAAAACCCACCCAATCACTCTTTTGTGACTTTCCTTGAATTAACAGAAATGACAAATGAGCATTCAGATCATCAATGAAGGCTGCAGTGTTGTCTTACTTTCATGGAGGCTGTGTCATATTTCTATGACCAGATAGATGCTAGATGATGTGAACTGAAATAGCATTTTATGGGTTCAGCATGAAGTGATGTCCTGTCCTTTTATAACCTTGAAAGTGTTACAGATTATAATATTACCTAATCTGTTTTGCTGTAATATTCCTTGGTGAATGTTTACATGTGTGTATATTTGTTTATCTTATTATTCAATCCACTCTGTTTAAATGCCCCTATTTATTATTTTGCTTCTCTGATCTACAGAACTGCTGTAGAGAAGCAAAATAATAAATAGGGGCATTCCATGGTATGCTGACACTATATATATATATATTATTATATATATATATATATTTAAATGTGACACACTGTAAAGACAAGGACTGTGCTTAAGAAGGCCCTTGCAATTTATATTAGAATTGGATAACGGGTTCTCTAAATATTGTGTAATCAACAAGTGTAGTGATGATCCTTTACATTTAGACAAAACAAAAAAAAAGCAGAGATTTTATGCCGATGGCATAAATCGCATTATCAGTCCAGTCACCAAAATAGCAATATGGTTAAGCATTTCCATTAATTTAAAGAACTTTAGATTATCTAACGAGGGAATCGCTATACTGTATAAGCAGTGTTGAATTGCTTTTATTCAAACTTGCAACACTGTCTTCTACATTTGCCGTGGAGTGAGAACCACTGATCCCGCCCCAGCTGTGAAAACACTGAACATAATGGACCTGAGGCCTCTGTGATATGCAGCTCCTGAACAAAGAAAAAAGCAGAGAGAGATGTGTTAGAGCAATACACTCTCATATAATTTTATCATGTTCTTACTTAAATGAACCAAACCACATGGCAACATTTTCAAATTGATTAGCAGTTTCCTTATAGTGGCAGTCCCCTCTTTGTAACTTTTACTGCATATCACAGGTGTTTCCTATTGTCTTCAACCTCTATGTAGTATGGGCTGTGCTCATGCTGTAACTTGCAATTTTGCAGATAGCCAGGAGGTGGCTTTATAATGTTTTGCTGTTTTTCCTCAGAAGGGCTTTGTATCAGTTAAAGTATCACGGCTAAATAAATTGCATTGTCACCTTCTTCTGGCTGAGGTCTGTAAGTCAGTGAGATGCTGATTTTCAAATCCCTTCTCTGCCGTGGTCTTGGCACAAGCCACCTCTGCTTTAAGCTGAAGTGAGATTTGGTGGTGCTGATGGGTTCCCCCTAAGCAAAATGAAGTGCCCGAGCTGCTATGTAAACATACACAAGGTTTAATAAAAGAAGAAAACTAAACACAATTGTTACAATTCACTGACAGATGGCTGGCTCACATCTGTCAGTGAATTGTTAGGTAAAGATTGTTACCTTCTCCTTATCATGCCTACTGTCATATAATTTGATCAGACTAGTCCGTTTGTATACCATTTGAAAGGTATACAAATTGTCCATCAATGAATGTATGTAGTGTTAAAAATGTTGATGGTTACAAATCCAGTTTTTAAATTCTTTGAGTATCTTTATCAGAGCTCTGTGCTGGTGTAAGACCATTACCTGCTATGCAGTATGTGCCCTATGAGTGTGCTAGAGTATCACTTAGGCGTTGTTTATCCAGCTGCAAGTGGCCGTTGAAAGGTTAAGAATCTCTTTTCTGCTGTAAACAGTTTTCACAAGCTGATTCATTCCAACAACAAATTGTTGTTACACTTCAGAACCTCACATATTATCAGGGCTAAATTAGTTTTACTTTACTGTGCTGCTAATGAGACGCTTTGAATCTCTTTTGAGTTATGTAAGTTGATAGTGGTTGCCAGGCTAGAGGCTGGCCTGCCACAGGGCAAAAAGTATGTTCAGTAATTTCTTGTAAACTCCCTCAAGTATGGGAACCAAAACTGGGGAACAAGAAACAAATGTTGCCTTTGCTATGCAGCGTTCCCTCTAAGCTTTTTAGATACTGATTAAACTTGTCGTTTTGACCAAGAAAGGGTAAATTATCAGTGAGAAACCTTTGGCCACGCATGAACCCTTTTAATATATTTTTGTTGCATTGTACACTTTTGAAACAATATTCCAACACAAGTATCTCAACAATTTTACAATTTACTTTTAAATTTAAACAAGACATTTATTGTAGCTCTGCCTGCATGCTTAACTGGTGGCCTGCATAAAATTGCTTTATACTACTGCATAAAACACTGGCGTCTGCACTGCCTTCAATTGTAACCATCTTTAGGGCTACTAATTGTTCCATTCTTGGGAATACCAAATTCCGTTTTTGAAAAATTCCATTTGTTCCCCTTTTTATCAACATATTAATAATTAAATATGGCATTTTGAACAAAAATATAATGTTGGTAGTTAAAATAAGTAAATTTAATAAATATTACCACAATTGTTTGTTTGTTTTTTTCAAATCAGACTCTTGTTGCTTTAATAATAAGTAAAGCACCTGAAGACACTTCAAACCTGTCTTAATGTTTATAAACATCACTTGGCTCATTGCTGGCATTAAAATAAGCAGGGAAACCTACAAATTATATTACAATAGTTCAGAAAACAAATGTCCAGCACTGTTGTGAGAATCATATTTACAGTCTTCCACTAACACTGTAGTTCAGTCTACAAATAAAGGTGTTTTGAAAAGGCCTGTTTAGCTTATTGCTGGCATTTACAATAAACAATAAAAAAATATGAAATAGTTTAGTAACAGTCCAGCAATGTCACGTGTTGACTCGTACATGATAACGCGAATTACAGCAAAACTTTTAAGAATACTGTCGCACCATCCTCATATAGATAATCAGATTTCCTTTAGCTCTGTCTTACCGAAACATAGCTTTTTTTCTTCGTTGGTGCAGCCGCCATGTTGAGTTTCACAATTTTAAAAGTGTTTTTTACTCCCATTTTTCTACCCAATTAGTTGTACTGAAGATCAACAGGCATCTTCCATTCTCACTGTCTAGCCAATCGCCTTTTTTCACAATCAATCTGAATGTTGATAGGGCAGAAACATATATCTCTCTGCGTTTCATAACACTTTGAGAATGTACATATCTGTGTTATCCTGCAGGGTTTACAAAGTAAAGTGCAGTTTAGATATTTGCGTGCATAGCTCTGCCACTGTGGCACAGCAGGTTTAAAAAAAAAAAAAAAAAAAAAAACTTCTGTCAATATTGCTCAAATCAGAGGGGCTCCTGAGTGGCGCATCCAGTAAAAGCACTCGCTAGAGTGCAGGATGCGCTCTATAGCCTGGACGTCGCCGGTTCGAGTCCAGGCTATTCCACAGCCGACCGTGGACGGGAGCTCCCAGGGGCAGCGCTCAATTGGCCGAGCGTCGTCCGGGGGGAGGGAGGGTTAGGTCGGCCAGGGTGTCCTCGGCTCACCGCGCACCAGCGACCCCTGTAGTCTGGCTGGCAACCGGCGGGCTTGCCTGTAAGCTGCCCAGAGCTGCGTTGTCCTCCGACGCTGTAGCTCTGAGGCGGCTGCACGGTGAGTCTGCAGAGTGTAAAGAAGCGGGCGGCTGACGGCACACGCTTCGGAGGACAGCGTGTGTTAATCTTCGCCCCTCCAGAGTCAGCGCAGGGGTGGTAGCGGTGAGCTGAGCCTAAAAATAATTGGGCATTTCAAATTGGAGAGAAAATAATAAAAACTGATTGGCAACGACTAAACTTTAAAAAAAAAAAAAAAATATTGGTCAAATCAGAATCTTGTGAAGTGCATGTTGCTTGAGTGCTAGCCTAACTCAAGAGATTTTTTTTCATGATACTGTAACTCATTTGCAGCTTTCTAATGTCACGGTTAGTAATTCAGCAGTTGTGTAAGTGTTGGTCTAGTTGCTATGTGTAGATGGGTCCAATACAATGCAATTCAAGAGTCAATTCAAGTTCCATAAAATCAGGTTCAGATTTATTATTGGCCAGTCACCATTCCAAATTCAACTAACTTGGGGGTCTGGTCACTTTGCCTGTAGGCTCACACAGTAACATTTGAGGTATTTCAAGATACCTAAGGACTACTAAAAGGATTGTTCATGTAGGTAGGCATACAATGTGTTTCCCGTTATGGTAGAGATTTATATCATATATATATATATATATATATATATATATAATGTATGTAGTTATAGGTATTTCTGCATTTTAATCCCCTTTCCCCAATTTGAGGAGCTCCTTGCTGCTTCACTGTTCGCTGGGGGAGGTGGGACTGGAGTAACCTTTGGCTGCCTCGCAGCCTCTGCCTGCCAGCTCTATTCAGCAGCCAGTCTTGTGGTTGGCAGTGAAGAATCTGCGCTAATCTCCTAGTCCCCTCAGGAACAGAAACCACCAATTCCATCACAGTGAGAACTATTCACAGTGGAGATTGATAATCTCCGGATTGGGTTTTGATACAGGCTTTGCACATGGCTAGTATCGTGTTCCAAACGGTTTTATGAAGACACGCAAGCAACACATTATCCCCATCTTCAGAAGTTTGAATTTAGTCAGTCCAGGGGTCAAATGAAAAAGCTTGGAGAAGGGGGATTTGGAATTCAGAAAGTTGCTATTCTCTACTGTAGTTTAGACACTAGCTTGGCAAACACACCAGTAATAATTCCTGCATTGGCTTTTAATGTCAATTAGGTAAAAAAAACATCTCTAGAGCGCCGGATTGTTTACTTCAGATGTCGGCGGCTAGCTAGCTGTGATGTAATGCTCTTTTAATCAGCAGAAAATGTGCCAAATAGGGGCTGGTAAGGAGCACTGACATTAAGGAAGGAGGTCTGTAATCACTAACGCTGCTTTTTATTGGGTTTGATGAAGATGACAGGAATATAATATTGCTCTCATCAATCCTGATAGAAATATAATGATGCTGCCTTTTATAGAGCGAAACGCAGCTTCTTTTCACGAGCGAGAGGCCACAAGTGGCAGGGCTTGTTGTTATTCAGTTAGGCTGTGTTTTTATGGGTTTAATGAAGCTGATTCCAGAAAATCCTTATTACCGGTGCTTGAGTAGAGTATCACTAGAGCATCTCAAAATCAGTGGCTTGCAACTGAGTTAATAGCCCTCTTCTTTATGAATCGCATAAGCAGAAAAAAAATGCAGCAGCCGATGAAGCTCAAAGTTGTCGATTTTTTTCTGAATTGTAAAGTAGCCTAATACTTGTTTTGAATTCTGTTTGGATCTGCTAGTTTTTATATGCTTTTTTCTTTATGCATTGCATTTCGGTGTGTTTTTTCCCCATTTTTGTTACCCTTTTAAGTAAATTTGATTTATGGTGCGGTAAAATCCTGTTGTATCTTGACCATTTGTTTCACATTTGTGTGCATATAATCAGACTTGAATGAGTCAACTGAACATTTTCATCCTGTTTACTGTACATCTATGCAGATATATCTAGTCTCACACATTCAGTGACACACTTCTCTTATGTCACTCGCTCCTGCACAGGATTAATTATCACACACATAAAAAAATAAATAAAACAGCCTTAAAAAATTATTTATTGGTTTAGGGTATTGCAAAGGCTAACCTAAAAAACGGATGATACTGTTTATTTATAAAAGTTAAGCAGCAACTGATCCAGTTAGGCAGTCTGCAAGGGCTCCAGCACCACCTCTCTGCACAGACAGAGTGCTGTATGAATCCTTTCGGTAAAGACTGAGAAGTAATTAACACAATTGTGGACATTTTGCATGCTTGAGTTCTGATACGTGTATATTACATACACTATTAATTATGCAGTTCTTAAATGGGTATGATTATGTAGGGCGGGTGGTGCCTTTCAGAGTTGTTCACCCACCTAACTCAATCTTCAATTTCCTTTTTTTTTGTTTTTTTTTATAATTTCTATTTTTATATCACTTAAATAGTAGACCTATTAAGAAATTGGCATTCTTTTTCTGTCTGGCAAGTTAATGATATGGTAGGTAATGGTTTACAATAATCTGTAAAATGATCTACCACATACTGAAAAACTGGATGAAACAGACATTGAGATAATAAATCATTCGTTATCACAAGTACCATAATAATTAGTAAGGGCTAACACAGAAGTTATTCTGCCTAAAATTCAGATATGGTATTAATAAATTATATCTGGCTATTATTGAAATTGTGCAGTATTTCTGTTGTATTCTGAATATGAAATAGACTTAATTTGCATTGATTTGTGTGTGTATGTTAGTGTGTGAGCATGTGTATTTATCCAATGCGAACATTGTCAGAAGTACAGCACACTATTTGTTTTATTAGATAATTTGTATGAAGTTTAAAAATGTCTGGGCAGATACATTAGGTAATTACAAATACTGAAATCCAAGTTGACAATGCTGGAAAAAGACATTAAACAGTAAAGAATACACTGTGGCTGCCTTCTGTTTGCTGATATTTGATTCAAATGTCCTGGGGAAATTGATCAGCAGGAGATTGCAAGCAATTTTACTAACTTTCAGAACCTATTTACAATAATTTTTCTCATGAGTTATTTTTAAAAATTTGTTGTTTTTTTTTTAAGTCTGTAAAGTTTATTGAAGTTTGATATGCAAGATAGTGTTATTTTAATAGCTCTCAGTATGAAGTTTTAAGTTTATGTACATGTTCTTTCCAGGAATTAACACATCATTCAAATTAAACCTGCTGAATGTAACGTTAACATATTGAATTACATACCTCTTGTCATTTTCCATGTACGAAAACTGACAACAATTCAAAGATTTGACATTTCGAAATCTAACATGGCTTCTGGTAAACTTTTGCGATATCATTTTGTAGTTTATTTAAATCATATGATGTTAAATATAAGTTTTGCATCACCTAAAATTTTAGGATTCAGACATATTTAAAAAAAAAAAAATACATATGTTCATAATTTACATCTTTTAACATCATGTGATCAATAAACTACAAAATGATATCGCAAGTCTACCGGAAGCCTTAATAGTAGTACAGTATTTCATGTTAGATTTTGTAAGTTTTTAATTAAGTATATGGAAAACTAGAAAGCTGAATTGTCTTTTCCTTGCTATTGACTTTATAATGCAGCTTTGTTACTGTCTTGTTTTCAATCAATTAATATTTTTATATACGTTCTGTTACATTTTTACCGAATGTGAATGTAAAGGTGGCAATATTTTGTCATGAACAAATATTTGAAATTGTTTAATTTTTTTTTCTTTTTTTTTTTTTATAAATGTTGTTTATTAACCTACCAGTAATTGCGTATTTTGGTCTTTGAGTAAATTAACTCAGGCATACAAATCCCTGGAGTACAGTCAGCACCTAATAAATGTGAGAGGTCATCCATTATTCACTGCCAAGCTAGATAATTTAATTTACAATAACTTGCCTTTCTTTCTGCAAAGGCAAGCACCCATTGACTGCATAATCACTGCAGTAGACAACCTTGTGACATCTCGGCAGAAGCTCAAAAGCAAGCCTGGTTTTCAATTCCTGGTGTTAAGTTGTCCTAACTATTGTCTTTATTGTATGGGTCGTTAATTAGGATGTTTTAATTGTCACATGAAAAACAATGTCGGGTGTGTTGCTTTAATAGTGACTTGTATGTTGTACAGCTTTGATATTGATACTTGTGAGCTGTTTCTTGTTGGTTGTCTGTTATTTTAACTGATTTTTTAGTCATCTTGGACATATTTTAAAAGTACGTTGCTATTTGTAAATGTGTTCTGTACTGTTGTTCTGTATTTGGGGGGGGGGGGGGGGGTGATAAAACAAGAAACATACAGTGGTAGCCATGGCCAGCTAAAAAAAATGGTTAAGTATAGTGTGTTATGCTCCATGAAATAATTTAAGGTTAATGCGTTATGCAGTTTAGTTAATCTGTCCTGCATCTTCTAAGCACTAGAGGTCTAACTAGAAGCTGGTTTGTCACAGATTACAACTGAAATACAATGTTTCACTAGATCAGAGGCCGTATTACAGAACCATTTTCTAACTTGCTTTCCTGTCTTATATTTCATGGCAAGGAAAGGATTTTTCCTAACTTGGTATTACAAAAGCATTTCCTAAGCCAGCAGTGTCAATTTTCTAAGTGTCTCATCCTATCCTATTAGTTAGGAAATCCTATCTAACGGCAATCTTCTCTGTATATGGGTCTGAATAGAGCAAGTTACAGCTCGAGCTTCAGGTAACTGTCACCAGAATATACGTAAGCACGCCCTGGAGTGGGTTATTTAGCTTATAAAATGGCTACATTTTATTTTTTAAATAATCACACAAACTTTTTTTTTTTTTTTTAGGAAAAAAATAAGAAATATATCCTTCCACTGAGAAAAAATAGTCCCCGAAGACATATATTTTGTCCTTTTTTCATTTGCCATAAACATTACATTGAACATTGCCATTTATAGTAAAATTTCCAAGATGAAATAACATTTGTGAATTGAAAGCAGATAACTTAATTTATCCAAGCCATTTTACAGCGTCTAAACTCGATTCAGTTGCGGCAAAGAAACGCAGGGGTCTACATTTTACTCAGGTAGAGAACTGATCGCAGAATAATCTACAATAAAATCTAGTTAACAACAATAAATAAATACCAGTATTTAAAAAAAAAAGAAAGCAATACTTACTCAATTTACTCATAAACACCATTTTATTTTAATTAGGAATGCCAACACACAACAATATCTCACAGGCTAAAGTAAAGCTAAAAATAAGACACGTACTGTACTGTGATGTTCTTGCCTCCAGTGTGAAAGAAAGTGTTTAATATAATTGTGTACATTAAAGAGTCCAAACAAGCATTTTGTGAGCTGCTGGTTCTAGTTCAATGGAGCATCTCGCTGTGTAATACAGTAACACTCCTGAATCAACACATACTACTTCATATATTATTCCTCAGTAAAGTTTCAAATATACATTTTCATAATCGCAGACAGTGATGCCCCGTATGTAACACAATAAACCACCTTCTCTCACTGGAGGTGGGGCTAGATCGAGACATTACACGTAGTTTTCTGTAAAAGGTACACATCTCAAAATATACTAATGCATCATTGTGGTTTACTGTAGAACAGTGGTGGCCAATATGTGGATCTCAAGAGATTTTTGGTGGATCTTGGGGCAAATCTGAACAAGCATCAACACATAAGCATAGCATATTTTTAACAGGCTTGATTGCGCTTTTAAAAATATAATTCCTGACAACGAATACATACAAAGAAAAATGACTTTAATTCCAAACAGTAGAAGGCACTAATAACTACTCTGGCTTCCACACCTCAGTAACCCGAGCAACAAGCTTCCTCAACGCATTTGTTCGTAGTGTTCAGTTGCGTTTCTGCTTGGTGGTTTCAATAGATCGCTTTGTGGTGCAAGTTACAAAAGATGGGGGAGAGCCTTTTGTGCCTTCCAGTAGTAGCGATTTGGATGATAATATCCCAGTTTCAAAGAAGGCGCCAAAGCGTAACATTATCAAAAGGTAGGAGCTTTTGGTTCCACGTGCTTGTGGGAGACTACGTTTTCAGCACGGACAGACCTGCAGTCGGAAGAGCGCGGAAAGCTTTCTGATCAAATTCTTGATGCTCAGCTTTTTTGTTCTGTAACATCTTTTGAGCCTGAGCTGGAAAAACGGTCAAAACCAAAGCATGCCAAAGTTCACACTAAACTTTAGGCAATTGTGCTTTTTTATGCCACTGTGTTTAATTTTTGCAGAAAACAAAAACAGGACACACTACTTGACTAAGGTGTTTCTTTAATGTTAATAAATTAAAATGTTTATTGTTACTTTTATGGGGTGATTACCATTGGACAAAAATGTCACAAAATATACAGAACCTTTCAGAACTTTCTTTTCCTTAGATAAAAATCTTTAAGTATTTTCCGTCCTTTCTTAGTTGCAAATGCTGATATGTTTGCAATCTGATTTTTTTTTTTCATTGCTACCTTAACATATTAGTCACCACTAGCTTAAAGCCAGATAATCCCAGTTGATCAAAAAGGTTTCACTTTATTGTACTCTTGTTCACTTTATTACTAGTGGATCGTGGAGCCCATTGAGATCCACCAAAATGGATCTCAATGCTTGGAGTATTGGCCACCACTGCTATAGAATATGCTGTATATAATAAGACCTAAATGCCCAGAAATATTTGTGCAATACAAAACTTCTTGCAAACTAACAATTTTCTTTTTCTAACCGACAGATAGGAAAGGTTCCACCAAGTCCTAAATGTTAGGGAAGAAACTTAGGAAAAAGCATATTACAGAACATTCCTAACTTGGTCATTTTGGATCTTAAATTAAGAAAATAAGTTAGGATAGTGTTTTCTGTAATATCGACTCTCTTAAACTTCAGTTAGGACATTCTATCTCTGAAGATAAGAATGTCACTTAGGATGCCTTTGTAATATGGCCCCTTGGTCACATACGTTTCCCATGGTGGATTTTTCGTATTGGTCTGATAGAGCAATTATTTCAACCTTTGTGGTTTATGTACAAATCTTTTCCTTTCCAACGCTTTTCCAGTTTAATTTGAAACTAAACACTGAAGTGGGAACAGATGCTGCACAGCCAGCATAGCAGTGGCTGCATGACAATAAACGTGATCATGCATGCAGTTTGAAATGATAAAGTGGGGTGCAGATCAGTTGAATAGCTTATAAATGTGTTTGATGCTTGAAGAGAAGTTTGATAAGAACTGAAGTGATGTTCTAAGGAGCTTGTTTCCATTGACTCCCCTTACATTCTGTCCGGAACATCTCAATGTATGCAGAGTTTGACATTAAGCGGGTTTCACTTAAGCTCTAGAATCCTAAGAGGTAAGGCCCACCTCGTGTCTTTGAATGTCCCGAGCCGAAGGCGAGGGCATTTAATGTAACATGATCATGATAATTCGGTAACACTTTACATTGTGTGGCATAAATTAATATTAATATTCAATTGCATATTAAATTAATGTTAAATTAATATTTCATAAATATGCAATAGCTGGTTTCTTGCTAAATGTTAACCAAATGTCGATTGAAAATGTAATTGCATATCAAGTCCAGTTATATTACGTTTTGTTACCCTTGAAAATATGTAATAATTTCCCATTGGTTACATGTTTTTAATTGAAAATACAGTTAATCTGATTTAAATGTTAATGGAAAGTAACAAGGAGTAATTGAACATAAATTTAATATCAATATATTAATTTAACATTAATTTAATATGCAATTGCATATCTATTTAATATTAATTTGCCATGCAATATAAAGCGTTACTGATAATTCTTTTTAATATCTGTGCCATCTTCAGACTATATAAACTATTGTGCTTTCAATTATCGTTGGGCTTCAGTGCATTGTTAAGTTCAATTCATTGTTCTACCTTTCTTGCATGTATTAACAAATACAAAATTAACAGGACTGTATAATACTTTGATTCAGAGTAGTGAATCAATATAGTTTGACGTGTACAATACAAGTACTGTAGCAGTAGTATAAATGCATATTTACACTAACTTAGACACTGCAGATCATTTCAGATTCTTGAGGATCATCTCCTGTACAATTTGGGGGGTATTTATACTTGTAAGTACTTAGACTGGTAAGCACTTGTTATATAGCCTGCTCTAGAACCATAATTATAATTCCTCCAGTTTGAACAAGCATTAGCAATCGATTGACGTCAGAGCAGAACTCCAAACTAATGTGCAGTTTAGCTGCATTCTGACAAAATGCACGATTGTCTTTTATGTCCACTGTGCTCCCTGCTGCTTTGTGTAATGCATTTTCTGCATTCTTTTGCCACCTGGTGCCAGGACTAATGAAGTGCAGCTGATTGAAAGCTGGTAAAAAAAAAAGAATTGCAAGGCAGTGACAGGTAAATAGCAGGCGGTGGCTACCACAGTAATGGTTCCTTCACAAGGTTTTGGCCAAATACTGTATTACTTTAGTGGAATTGTTTCCTCCAGAGCTTGCTGCAAACCATCATTTCCTCTTCTGTGTCCTTTACTCATGATGACTGACTTGATACTCATGAGGTGCTTCTGTATTTCCCAGAAAATCAATTATAGTGCACCACACACAGATTCCTGGAGTATGACGTCTTTTTGTTAACATGGTTTTTCAAACACTTTTTCGAAACGCAGTTATCTCAAAGGAGGCACTTTTTTACACAGAGAATTGTGAGGGTCTGGAACCAACTCCCCAGTAATGTTGTTGAAGCTGACACCCTGGAATCCTTCAAGAAGCTGCTTGATGAGGTTCTGGGATCAATAAGCTACTAACAACCAAATGAGCAAGATGGCTATGGTCTCCTCTCGTTTTGTAAACTTTCTTATGTTCTTAAAGGTGCACTACGCCTCCTGTCCCTACTTCATAGATGGTTTGTGGTTGATGGAAAGTCCTGTCCAGCTTGCAATGGACTTGGTCACAGGGAAATTTCACAAGCTTTAAGGAAACAGAACAGAGTCTAATGTTCATTGTCTTTTAATGTTTCATCAATTTTTATTCCTCGTTATATTTGGACTTTGTGTTGAGCTTTGAAATTCAGCTCTGTCCTCATTGCACTTATGCGTAGTTATTTTGGAATTTCCTGCTTTTTTTTGTTTCATGTTGTGGAGCATTGCCCGCAGTTTATTGCACTGTGGACCAACATCTGAAATGGAAGTGCAACCAGAGTTGTGCCAATTTGTCATCTCATTTTTATTAAGTCTTTGGCAAGATTTGAAATTCTTTCTTTTCTTTTTGACTGACCGCAGAATCACAAGCTTTGAACATTCTGGTGTCTCCATGCAGAACCAGAATGTTACCTAGCAGTTTTCTGGTTACACAATCAAGATAGGTTAGGAAGGAGTCCATAATGTAATAGAACATACATGAGGAGTCTTGGATTGTTAAAACACAGTTTTTTGGAACCCTGGCAAATCCAGGACCCTCAGCCTTAGGCGGCATGTAATAAAAGTACCAAAAGTAAATTTGACCTTACTGAAGTAACGCATTCAAGACAATTACTTTCCAAGTCTCAGAACTGGAGTCGTGAGGTCTGTTTAAGTAGAAATATAACACTCATATATGCAAGCTTATGTAGTATTGTAATTGAATTAATGTGTTTTATTTTAATAATTTAATTGAGAGGAATGGTAGTTCCTTGCGCCAAGTTATCAGTGAGGAACTACTACAGTATACTCTCTATACAGCAAGGATAGTTTTCAGGGTATTGGCGCAGCAAAAGTAAATCGGCCAAAAGCACCATTTCACTTTTAATTTGTAGTTCCCAAAACTATTGTGAAATAAGTCAATACCTGTCATACAGTAAGGGAAATAAGTCGGCAAAGTAAGGTAAATTCTTCTTCTTCTTCTAACATATTTTTTGCAGACCCCAGGCACTTTTATCCGCACATATGTATATTACAGGACATACAAATTTAATGACAATTAACTTGTTTTGAGAACATGTAAAACTGATAGGGGCCATGGTTGCCCCAATAGTTTCTTCTAACTTGTATCAAAAACACAAGCTAAGTTAGAAGAAACAATTGGGGCAACCTTGACCTCCACCGCTTTTATAGTTGTGCCTATTTGCTTAGTGCTGGCCAAGGCTGCTCCAATTGTTTCTTCTAACTTGTATGAAAAACACAAGCTAAGTTAGAAGAAACAAGTGGGGCAACCTTGGCCCCCATTGGTTTACATTGATACCTATTTGGTTTTTGCTGGGCAAGGTTGACCCAATGGTTTCTTGAAATTTGGCTTGTATGGCTGGACACTTTAAAAAACTTGGCATTTTTTCACATTTCCAATGTGTTTTTGTTTCAGATTCAGTACAGCTTGAAAAAAAAAAAAAATGGAAATATTTGTCAATAGCCATCAAGAGTTACAAAACCACATTTCATTTAGGGCTTGCAAGTAGTCTTCAGAGGTTATTGTTTTTTTGTTTTTTTTTTAAATGTAGGCTAATATCCAAAAAAAATTGTTTATATTGAGAATCTTGTCCAGTGTTTTATTACTGCTGCTAAGTTATCCTCAAATTATAATGTACTAAACTGTAGTTGTGGGTGGGGTGGGGGTGGGATTTGCACGTTATATATGAACTAACTGGCAGTATTTTTGCATGCATTGCTGTATTTATTTGAGATTTTTAAAATAGCAAGCTGCTGTGCTTAGTAGTGTTTTTTTTTTTTTTTTTGCAGTGGCGGCGTGCATAGATGATAGTTTGATGTTCAAAGTTGAGCTATAGCAAGAGTAAAAACACAGCAGTAAAACCCTATTAATTGTTTCCAGTAGTTGCCTATTGAGCTTAGAGTAATTGTGAATGACATATTTGCATGACAATCAGTTTCCTGCAAACACTGGCCTTTTTCCAAAAAATCTGACTTTGCAAAACAACCTCTGGTTTTTCATTACAATGGTACTTCATACAGTTGTTTTGCCAGCATCCTGTTACTGTTGCAGGCTTTCGTGCCAACAACATATTTAATATTGTCTACATCTAGATCTGGGACCCGTATTTCACAGCTAGTCTGAAATAGCATTGGAACTGGTGTGGTTAGCCTCAGTAAGCATTTTTATTGACAATATACCGATTTTAGCACTTGTGAGGGTTGGGGGTCAATCACTGCATGAATATTTCCTTTGATTTGAGGAAAGAGCTTTAGAATGTGCCAGGCAAAAAAAAAAAAAAAACTCAGTAATGAAATGAGAAATTTGCAGTTTAACACCTTCTTATTAAGCATTACTCAAACTAGTATTTTTAATTACATGGTGATGGTGGAATTACCACATCAGCAATTGATGCTCAGCTGTACAGATGGGGAATGCATGTATTGGCTAAAGCAGATATAACATATTAACTCATTATATCTTGTCATTGCATTTTATCTTATGTATTATTATATAATTCTTTTTAGGAGTTTTAATCGTGACATTTTCTATTGATCGATTAATCATCCAATCTATTAATCGAATAATCACACCTGTTTGCTTGTGATATGAAATTGTATTGAAAAACAATTAGAAGCAATACAAAGTAGAGTGCTACCCCGTTATAACGCTACCTGTTATAGTGCGGAATCGGTTAAAACACAGTAAGGTCGTGGCTCCCATTTCCCCCATAATGCAATTTACTCGCAAACGTTGGGTGAACGTTCTGTATCCTTTAAGTGATCCGAGTGATGTTATAGTGAATTATGCTATAATAAATTGTAATAGAAACTCAAAAGAAAACCTACAACACTGTGATTTTGTTTTATTGTTGTTTTTACATTACCGTATTTAAACGCATTTAAGTCGAAACAGGGACATATAGTACTTAAAAAGTAAAAACAAACTGTCCGTTAATGTTACAAAACTATTACGAAACAATACAAGTGTGTATAAATGTCCTTGGATTCTGTGTTATTTATTTACAGTTTACAACATTTATTATAAAAAAAATATACAATTTAAATAAGAATGATGTAAACTTTAAACTGGTGGAACAGCAGTTTTCTATTATACTGTATATATTTTAACGACCCGGAATTTATACTGTTGAAGGACTGGTCTACAGACCCTGTTGTTTGGTTGTGTGTGCGTGCGCGTGCGTGCGTGCGTGTGCGTGTGTGTGCGTGCGTGTGTGCGTGCTTGTGTGTGTGTGTCTGTTTGTTAGCAGGGATGGGGTAAGCTTGCCTCAGCTGGGATTGGTGGGTGATGTCCGAGTAGGTGGGGACATGAAGGCATATAGGATATATGTTACTGTTATGGCTCAGGGAATAATCGTCCCAATAAACCATGGATTCGAGTACCTGCAAATTGATGTATTCCGCCAGTTTGAAATGTGTGCTCACATGTAATTGGAAGCCAAAGTTTTTTTTTTTTTTTGTTTGTTTTTTTAATACCATAAGCTTTCAAGTTTTAGACTAACAAAAGTAACTTAATGAGTGCTATTTTATTTAGGATAGCTGATAAAAAAATCCAATTTATTGAGGGCTATTTTATTTTAGTTGGCTGAAGAAAAAGTATGATATTAGTTGTACATTTTCTGGTACCGTTTGAAAGAAATGCGTTGAATAAGAAAAATATGATAAATGTGCGACAAAGATGTACGATAAACTTGTAGTACTGCTGTGAAAGTACCTGTACCATTTTTCAAGAAAATATTTTTTCTCATGCCATTTTTTGATTCCGCACTCAGGTGGACAAGATTAATCTATCAAGTATTTTTTAATCGATTAAATCCCGTAGTTTTTTTTAAAAAATGCAAAGCTGTTGTAATCTGGTGTAACTACAAAGGGCCATTTGTTCCCTGCATTGACCAGAGCTACTCTTTTCAAATAATTCTCAGTATCTTAAGTCTCTCCTTGGGTGGGGGAAGTTACTTTTCAAGGAACGAAACACATCCAACTCATAGTATTATTCTTTTTTTACTTCTTAAATAATTTCAACAGCTATGAATAATCCCCTGTAATTTTTAATTAAGGAATTTCACTCTATTTGTCTTGGTTGTAGCCTTTGTACAAATCTCACAGGAAAACTCATGTCAGGAGAGGATTTACTGTCACTGAGGCATAGCTGTATTATTAAACCTACCAAACATTTATTCCACTAGTGGGAGGTAATGAACTGTCAGTTTCTATGTTTAAAACTGAACAATTCAACCTCTTATCGAAATATCATTCATTTTTTGGGAAATAATGTGGGTGGGTGTCTATAGCTAAATATATATTAGCCTTTCTGACAAAGGACAGTGCAGGACTGCTGGTTTGTTGCGCCACATGCTATGGGTAACCCAGGCAATGTTGGCACAACACAAAAGTAACCTTCTATACCAAAAACATGGACAGGCCGAAAATAGAGCTTTCATACACACACAAAAGAATGACATATTGTTTGTGACGTTCATATTTTTACTTTGATTTCCATCCATGGATTCCTTTTTCGACATGCCCACAATAAAAAAAAAACAGGAAACCGACAAAGAAGTTTGCCTGGTAGCTATTTTAAGTGTCCTACTAAATAACTCATCAACTGATTATTCCCAGATAAAGGCATTCCATGCCTCTGAAATTGCCTATGGCAGTGCCTGTATAACATCTGACTAATAACAGCCATCTGATTTGAAAGTTTTAAATTCTGTCTGTTCAAGTTGGGCCTCTGGGTTACTGGACTAAAGAAATAAGTAATTGTTGGAGGTCTAGTTTGAATATGAAAGCATTATAATTTAATAGATTTCAATCAGAATATGACCTACATTTTGTAACCAACTGTACAGCATTAGAATTTACAAAAACGTGTAAAACGAAAATGATATCATTATATTTTTCCCAATTTTTTTTGTTTGTTTTAAGTAACAACGTCTGTGAAACTTCCAAATGAAGATGCCTGTTCATTAAATTTGCATTTATTTTTAAAACTTTCTTATCGCAGGAACATGGCATAAAAGTGCACAGTTTCCCCCATTTAAGAAATGCTAACAACTTTCTCTTTTTTTTTTTGCCTGAGGTTTGTTTGTTTGCTTCTTGTTATCTTTGCTATTGTCTCTTAATTAAAAGTGACTCTGCTAAAGAGTGAGTGGTGCGTGTGAAAGCAGTGTAGAAAATCTGTTTGGACTTGAGTTGTCATTTCTTTAAGCTGTGGATGATCAGGACTGTGCTTGGGAGGTTGTCCAAGGGGTTCCCTCGTGACTGACCTCTTCTCCATGTAGCTGACTTTTTGTTTTTTGGGTGATTTGTACTAAAGCCTGTCTGTTGCTAATTAGATCTTCGTGGTTATGTACAAATGTTTTGGTCCGAGAAACGATGATTGTCTCTGAAAAAGGAGAAATCAACTTTGGCTTTGGTGGTCTGCTTTAAAAAAGCATTGAAACCTGTCCTTATGTACCTTGTGGATTTTCTAATTGGTTCCTGTAGAAAAAAAAAATGAACAGATTTGTAATGATCAAATCTTTTTAAATAGTTTCTGCTGTAAACCAGCAAACCCTAGTAATTTGGTATCTGTCTGAGGATAACCTAGGCATTTTTGAGAACTGCTCTAAATTGTACAGTAAATGAAGTTTTGATTAAGCTTATTCTTTCCCGCAATCAATACGTTTTCAAATCAGAAAGCCAGCTACACCATTAACACACAAGGTTAAAAAAAAAGATCAGTCGTAATTAATCTGTCAGCTTAGGGGTGAACTAATTCAAAGTTGTAATTTCACAAAGGGACCCATAGCAACACAAAAAGTAATGTTAAATCTTACCAGTATATAGCAAGAAATGTCCAGCAGTTAGCCACATGGCTACTAATTTGAATGTACTGTTAAAGGATCTTTCATCTTTTTCTGCAAACCTGCCGCATCCATTTTGGGTACCATCTGGTTCACCTGGGTGGCCATTTCACCACAGAACGATTTTAGTTTTACAGCTTGCTAGTGCTGCCAGCCACCCTTTTAAAATGCAGCTTTCTGAATACTGTTTTACAGGGAACACATTCTATTGTGTATTTTATACATTTTCTGCAAGCATTTTAATATTAAAGTTTGTTTTACCAGGAAAACATTTCTCCTGGTTTCCCAGATGTTAAACCTGGCCCTGTTCTACAGTGGGTCTGTTAAGACTTTATGTGCAGATTGGAGGGAGTTACCCCATGCAGGCCTTGTGTTAAGGGTAGGCGACATAGGCGGCTGCCTAGGGCGCCAAATAACTGGGCCGCAAAAAAAAAAAAAAGTGAATAATACTGCCCAACGCTAGTGATATATAGCTGAAGTCTAATCAATCATAAACCCTCACTTTGGCATTTTGTGTTCCTACAAATTATTATTATTATTATTATTATTATTATTATTATTATTATTATTATTATTATTATTATTTACTTCTTTAGCAGACACCTTTATCCATGTTGTTTCACAATTTTAGAAGTGTTTTTACTCCCATTTTTCTACCCAATTAGTTGTACTGAAGATCAACAGGCAACTTCCATTCTCAGTTTCTAGCCAATTGCCTTTTTTCAGTCAGTCTGAATGTTGATAGGGCAGAAACATGTCTCTCTCTGCATTTCATAGCACTTCAAGAATGTACATATCTGTGTTATCCTGCAGGGTTTACAAAGTTAAGTGTAGTTTAGATATTTGCGTGCATAGCTCTGCCACTGTGGCACAGCAGGTTTTTTTACATTATTATTTGCTTATTTAGCAGACGCCTTTATCCAAGGCGTCTTACAGAGACTAGGGTGTGTGAACTATGCATCAGCTGCAGAGTCACTTACAATTATGTCTCACCCGAAAGACAGAGCACAAGGAGGTTAAGTGACTTGTTCGGTGTCACACAATGAGACCGGGTTCTGTTTACAAGCCTGTTTCTCTAACCACTGGACCACACAGCCTCCTATAATATCATACATTATTAAACCTTTAAAAAAGATATAGTTTTAAACGTTAATATAAAAACATTGAGAAGGTGCTGTGTGTTAGCCACTGTATATGAACTTTTTACTGTACATTGATCTTCGACAGGGAATCTTATAAGTGAGAAAGGTTTTGATTCCCGTGTTGTTTCATAATTATTGGAATTGTTTTATTCTATGGGCTTATTGTTGCTCAGTAGTTCCAGCAGGCTATCTTTTAAATGGTTCACAAAGAATAACACATCCTTTTACAATGTTATGGCTTTCAAAAAGATAACACAGATTTATCAGTTCCATGACATGTGGCCTACAGTAGATATGTCATAAAAGTTTAAATTATTCCTCAGCAGATACTAATAAGCAGCCTGGCAAAGCCTAAAGAAATAAAAATCTGTACTTTTCATCAGCCCTGTCAGCTTACTAATTAAAATTAGAAATCCACTAATGTAACCTTAAATGTTGTATTATGTTATGGTTGTCTGCATATGAAGGCAATACAAATGAACAACAATGAAGAAAAAAAAAAAAAAATACCTGGAACATTTTCAGAGTAACTGCCCAGTTTTAACATTGTTTTGACTTGTGGTTTATATGGTGTCTATTGACCTGGTCAGCATCACTACTCAACTAGCTGGTTTCTTTCTTTGAGTGTAGCATGATTCTTGGCACAAGAACAAAAGGAGTAACTGCCAATTTTTCAAATCCTGCAATTGCCATATAGAGGGCCAAATTCCGGTAATAAATAGTCAGAGAGTAGGAAACTCTTTAATGTCAAGGTATGGCCAATTTTAACAAAAGCTGATCATTGGTGTTAATCAGCAACTAGCTGATTAAGAGAAAAAAAAGAGAGCGTTCCTTTATTGTTACAGGAGGAGATCCTTGACTTCAATGATACCATGCTGAGGAGGAGTAAGGGTATTGACCCTGTTCCCTTGGTCCCTTGGTGAATGCTTCCAAAAGAATGCTCACTCCCAGCCTGGGAACAGGAATACATGTATGCATACTAAAAGGGCCAAATACTTGATAGCCAGTGCTTATTTTGCATGCGGATTTCATTGTAGTACGGCTACAATTGATCCTTATAACTGAAAGCTCACATCCATAATCCTTTAAAGGTTACATAGGGTATTGCCCAGTCAAGATGCATTAATTGTGATAATGGCTTGTGTTTATATATATATATATATATATATATATATATATATATATATATATATATATATATATATATAAAGCTTGTCCACAGGTATAGTGGTCAGGTCTATACAATGACAATGAATAAAAACAGTTTGTAGGAAGTAGTGTTACTAATTGGGATTGATTCTGGTAGGGCAATAAAGTTCTGCCATTTCTGGTAAGGAAAGGTTGATTATGTGTATGTATAGGTTATTGGCTTGCTATCGCTGTAGCTGCCTAAAATTTCATTTCTGTCACTTTTCCCCACCCCCTTATTTTCATTGCCTGGCACCACTGTGAAAATGCACCCTGAAATATTCTAAACTTGCCGAATCTCTTACAAGTCCTTCCTTTTCCCACAGTTAAGATTCATTTAGTCCTGTGTAAAGAAGTTCAAAATAAGGAGTTGTCAGTTTTACAATTAAAAGGTACTTTGCAGATGCAATCTTATTTACTATAAACTTGTATGTTCAGTGTGAGCTGATAGTAAATAAGAACTTGTTTCCAGATGTTTGTTATGGATAAATTCTTAAATATGATGTTTTCTTATTATAATTTGCCAGTAACTTTAGGCCATTCCTACAACAGCCTGTTGAATAAACCAGTGTACTCACTTATGACATGAATATGAAGTAAGGTAAAGCATAGGGCACTAACAGAAACACAATTCATTTGAGAATGCCCCTTCTTTCTAAATATGTAGCCTTTCTTTCTTCCTCTTCTTTACTCGCTGGTTAGAGCCAAGCAGTGAGAAGCTTCAGTTCTCCCAGCAGTCCGGCACCAGAGCTCTGATTGCTGGGGTGATATTATTGACCACACGACCCTGGTTCTGCTTGCTGGGGTGATATTATTGACCACACGTCCCTGGCTCTGCTTGCTGGGGTGAGATTATTGACCACACGACCCTGGCTGCCACTGTGACGGCACATCACTGTGTTTTGATGCATATGACAGGATGGGCTCTTCCCATCGCAGTCTTTGCTGTGCCTAAGCCTTTGTCTATTCCATTCACCAGCCCAGGCTGTGACATCTCTGTTTTCCTTTTGTGCTCAATGCGAGGGGGTCACATCTCAGACCCCCACCCTTAGCTGTATCCTCTACTTACAATCTGTCACTGCAAATTGTCAGTTTGTAGAGAACACACCAAACACCAGGACTCACAAAACTGACCATTAAATCTTGTTTAAAAGTCAAAAACCTGCTTAACTTTGTCAGATGACACCTACATACATCATACATTTTTCATAATAATTTGGAATTTTATTTAATAAAAGGTTATGCTTTTTTGTTAGTGTTTTAATTCGATAACAGTGCTGGAGTATTTTGTGCACAGTAGAATGTATTTTACTTATTACAGCTTTCTTTAAGTACTTTAAAGATAAACCCAGTTGAACAGGAGGCATACTTCACAAATGTTAAACATGTTTTGCTTATGTTTTTTTGTATACTAATGTATACATTATATTTGATATTGAAGAACATTAATAATGTTATTTCAATAAATGTTTTTCTTTGCATATTTACTCCAAACTATGAAGACACAGCTATTGTTTTCATTCCCTTTAGTAGAGGTGATATACTGCTTAGTTGTACCCACTGCAGTGCCTCATCAACTACAGTAATAAAAAGGGCATATGGGTTTTATAAAGCTAGTTCAATAGAGTATGGAGAATTCCACTTAAAAGCATTTTGATCTCAGAACTATACAGTATCCGTTACTAAATAAGTGAAAAAACAGGGTTGAGCTATTAAACTTCAGTACCAACTGTTGAGGTTTGGATTTGGCTTGTCATTATACGTCACAAATCTGGAGACCTAGTTATTGTCCTGTATAGACTAGAAATCCTTCTGAAGTCTGGGTACCATAATAAACGCGTCTCCTGTAGTGCAACATAATATGCAGTCATAGATCTTATTTTTACTATGGATTACACTGCACCCATAAATCTATTTACATATGAATGACCTATATGAAACTCTTTCGCCCATAAGTGTTTTTTTTCTTCTCTGTAGCAATGTCCTGAAATACATTTTGTAGAAACAAGCTCTACGGGTATGAACATTAACCATTTTTAATGTATTATAAACTGTAAATCTTATGATTATTGTAATTGTTACAACTAACCATAACAAAAAAAATGATGTGTTTATTAGTGTTTTTAGAAAATGTACACCATTGTTTTGTTTTCAATGTACATTTTTGGAGCTTTTATATGTGTACAGACAGCCATTTATCAGGTTTATCATATGTTCTCCTAAATATTTACATAAAAACATCAGCATTTGCACTGCTTATCTTTGGTTGTTGTTTCTACAATATGCCTTTGGCTTTGGTTATGTGACCAATCAGGAAATATACTTTGTGTGGACATCAAAGAATACGTTTTGACAATGGAAAATACTGACTTCCTGTAGTGGCTTAAATTAAAAAAAAAAAACATTCAGGCCAGCTCGCAAGCTTGTGTAGCTGCTAATTGAATACTGTATGCCAGCTGATGTTATCACTTCAGCAAAGAAACTTCTTAAAACTGTGTTTATTTCAATCTTAGATGCAGTTTTCCAGTCCATATTCTTTTTTGTTGGCGCTGACCAATCATTAAAAACTGACACAGCCCAAGCGGTTACTTTTTTAGTATTCCACTCTTCTTTATTGGCTTCAATTGTATTAATTTCAGCAGTACTGAGAGAGAGGTGTCTTGTAGTACTCGCGGTTTTTTTTTCCTGACCTTTTTTTTAAAAAAGAAAAAAAAAAAATGATTACTGTCGGTTCTGTTACCAATCAGTCTAAATCCTCCAGGAATGTGTGGACATTGGAGTCACCAAACAAGTTAACATTTACATGGAAGAAGTCTGATTGTATTATTATTTTGTTTTTATTGGGGACAAAATGGCGGCCAATACAAAATTATTTTTTTAAACGTTTGTCTGTTTGTAAAAAGTCTTAGTTGCTGGGACTTGTTTTTACCCGTTGGTTGTACTTTAGTAATTCAATGGCTTGGAATGCCTATCAGCCAATCAGGACGCAGATGTCTCCCAACCCATTTTATAACAATATCTAACACACATGAATTATTTAATATAAAAGCTGCGTCTTCCACTCAGTTTCAGCAGTGACAGACAAAATGGCAGATCTGATAGAGGTTTATAGTAGCACCACTGTTCAGTGTCTGGGACTGCACAAACTACTGATGTTTCACACGGAACAATCTCAAAAGCGGGCCATTTTGGAGAACAAACTTGTAGATTTCTACACACAACTTTATCTCCCTCAAACAATTTAAACACCTTTTGCCTGAGCTGTATATTATATGATATTCTCTTGTGACCTCCTTTGTACAGTAAACTAGGCAAAATAAAATGTATTATTTAGGTACCTGGGACCACAAGAGAATATTACAGGTATTAATAGAAACCATTTACTAATTAATTAAAAGCATTTACTGTAAGATAAAGTGCTAAAACAGTACTACCTCAGTGATGTTAGAACTTGGAATAGAAAGTAGGATAGTAGCTTATCACGTGGTACATATTGAAATGCACTGCCCTATCACTTACGTTATTTTATTTAAAACATACTTATTCACACAACCCTCTGGCTTCAATCTAGAGGTGTTTTAAAAGAATTGGCAGGATGCTGCATGTATTACTCATTGGACTGTGTCTTGGATTACTGGAAACATAAAAAAGAGAAAGTACTGTTGGATAGTTATTGATCCAGGGGGATGTGATGCTGATGAAAGCAGACGAGTGCAGTGGGCAAGCTGTTTGAAGCAGAGATGATGATTACATTTTGGGTTGGATTGAAAACATCTTTCTGGGAATGCTGTGGTAGTTATAGCTTACTGATACACACCAAAGAATTGTAAAAATTAGAAATCCTTATTGGAAATGATTCTGTATTACGGTATTTGAGGGGAGTTGCTTTCATTATGTGGTTCCAGTTAAACCTCAATACATCTTTGTGACAGGAAGCGAATGAATCCTAGTCAATCTCCCTCCTGACCTGTGAGGGTGCTGTATAAGGGGAACAGTGTGCTCCAGACTGGATGGTTTGGCAGTTCATTCCAGGGTCAGTCGGAGGTCGGCCATCCAGAAAGGGGGTGGAGTCACAATACCAGAAGTCATCGCCTTAATGCGGTAGGCGATGTGTTAGTCATGGATTGGAGGATACGTGATTGCACTCGCTAACGAAGGAGGGGTATGACTGAAGGTATATCAGGGGATGTGGCCAAGCAATCTGTTCTTTTGTTAGGGTTACGGAAAGACCTGTAAAAAGAAACCGTGAGTTTTTGTGTTTTGTTTTGTCTCTCTATTAATTTTATAGAACAAACAAAACCAAACAAACCCCAACTGCACTTCACCATTGTGCACGTTTAAACTTGTAATTCACCACTTACACTGCTACCACTCACTCTGGACTTGTGACCGTGTTTGTGTTTGTGTGTGTCTTGTTCGTGTGATTACTGTTATTACTTCGGGACTGAACCCCGTGGTTTGACATCGCTGTGTATAGCCAGTATTATTATTTAAGCAAATAATAAAGCTTTGTTTTTCACCATTGAACTGTTATTGGATTGATATTACTGAGCACTGCATCACCTCTACACTAGCGCACTGCAAACCACGTTGCCACAATCTTATAATGTTTTTAACCACAATTTTAATAAAGAGAAAATTCAAATCAATAAAAGTAGTCTGTGATTGGTGAGGCCCCATTGAGGTTTAATAAGATTTTTTCAGGTATAAATTAGAACATGGGATTTCTGGCAGTAGTGAGCGTATTCTGTTGTTTTGGTGAAATTGTTTTTGGGTTAGGTCGATGGGTTTATTTTTTTATCTGTTTTCGTGCCTTCATATTATTGTAGAAGGATCGTGACATAAAATGTTATTAAAAAAGAATGGTAAAACACTGCTGCTGAGTAGTATAGAGCAATGTGGTTTTGATGATACTGCATCTGTAAAATTTAAAGAGTACACATGAGCAGTTTTGTAAAAATGAAAATTGACACCATATGCAAAACTCCTAATCTAAAACCTCTCAGAACCACTGTTTATTTATTAGAAGTAGTGTCACCTAGGTTCAACAGTGTCTCAAGTATAAAATAGGTTGCGTTATCATTTTTTAAAAACATTTCCTTGTGCCTTACTATAATTTAATTAATAAAATTCCTGGGTAAGGCCAGCTGTTTAACTTCTCTCCATGTTGGTTAATCTCAAGTTTAGTGAAAAGGAGGCTTTCTTGTGTGGAAACAAAAAATACTGCCACATGTTAGATACACAGGGCCTTGTGAGGGAGTTATTTGATGGTAACCGATTGTGATTAATGTAATGACAAGAAACAAACTGACAATCTCTAAACCACAAGCACCCTTTTTGATAATGTGAAGGCATCACATCTGATATCTTTTCTCTGGCATATCTGTACATTTTGCAAGTGACATTACATTACATATTATCAAACCCAAAGTGCAACTTTACAAGCTTAAATGACATCAAAAGGGATTGGAGAGGTTGATGGCTCAGGGTGAAGGGCATTGTTTCATTCCCAGCAGAGGCTGGGAGTACAGTAATTGAACAACCTTATTTTCATGGCAAATCCATCAATACCCATCAATGCTTTCTGGTTAATTTCCATAGGCTGCATGTGACATGAATCGTTTGGGTAATCACAAGCCACCAGTTGCCTGGATGAGAACGTATGATGAAGTTGAAAACCACAGACGTTTTGCATGTAGATTGCTGTTTCCCTTCCTCCTTGTGTTGATATTGATTGAAAGTCATTTCAATCTAGCAGCAGTTTGAGGAGGCCATACAAAATGATTTGTGGTGTCCCAAAAAGACGGGTCTGGCCAGTGTTATGATGGGACATGCTATTCACATGTGCTTCCTAAGGGCAGAGCCAAGGCACATCAGATGTACCTATTAGTCTATCAGCGTTGGAAATCTGACATCTGTCCTAAAGACAGCAAACCAAAATTAAAAAATAAACTGCCTTGTAGCAAACAAACTTATTTTCTGTTTTCAGGAGACACACTTCAATTTGTGGATGTGATCAATTAAGACTTTATCATATGTAACATCGGTTATTACTAGACCTTGCATGTTAATCAACGCCTTTTTTATTAATATAGACTTGCATTCTCATTCAGTAGCATCTGACAACTGAAAAATCAAGAATAGAATGTGGTTACACATATTGAAAAATACATTCTGGCAATTTTAGACATTTATTCCTTTTTTTTACTGAATACAAGTGCATATATCCAGTGGGAAATCCAATGAAGCTGTTCTAAATCCATTAAATTAAAATTACCATGCTCTCTGACGGCTGTATTAAATTGACTACATACACGTTGAGTCATTTCAAACTATTTATTTTCAGCACCACAGTGCAATAGTGCCACAATGATAATGGAATCGGATACGAGCAGCAAAATACCAAAGTGCTCAAAGAGCCTTGCTGCAGAAAGTAAATTCAGTACCAGAGTGATGGCTCCTGTTCAGATTTACAGTGACTCCTAGTTTGTTTCCTGCTTTAAGTGTGCCTGCTCAGAGGTCTATTGATTTTCCCATTATGATCCTTCACTTGATTGATTACGCATCACTTTAGGAAGGTTTGGTAAATGGAATCGTTGCCTTGATCTGATAAGAAGGGTGGAGTTCAGTGACTCCAGAAAACCCTGGCTAAAAACTGTACAACCTGTATGAAGTTACACTAAATCAATATGGTTTTCTATTTTCTATTCTGTTTCTAAGCACTTACAAAAAAAAAAAAAAATATATATATATATATATATATTTTTAACGCCATACATATATATAGGGCAGCAGTGTGGAGTAGTGGTTAGGGCTCTGGACTCTTGACCGGAAGGTCGGGGTTCAATCCCAGGTGGGGAACACTACTGCTGTACCCTTGAGCAAGGTACTTTACCTAGATTGCTCCAGTAAAAACCCAACTGTATAAATGGGTAATTGTATGTAAAAATAATGTGATATCTTGTAACAATTCTGAGTCGCCCTGGATAAGGGTGTCTGCTAAGAAATAATGGTGTTTAAATTATTATAAAGCAAATAGTTTATTTTTTGGTCTAATGGTCTAATTTATTTATGATATTGTTCACAATCTGCTGGTATTGCCAAGTTGATGTCTTGGGGGTTGTAAACAGAAAGTGATTTTAAAAACGTAAAACCTTTTTATCGGTATCTACTGCATATCATTCCCCCCCATCCCTCAAAAAGCCAATTTCAACATGAAGGTGAAGATATTTACCAGGCTGTAAATTGCTACCTGCTGTACAATCCCTACATTTTAAAGACTGCCCTTTTAATAAAATGACTTAAGATATGTGATTCTATTCCCGCCTTTCTCTATCAGCAGAACAACATGTGATACATTTTTTAATTGTGAGGTTTCGGAAGCACAGCCATTTTCCATATTGCAATAGTCAATGCCTGTTTAGTGCAAGTATGGCACTCAACTATGTAAAGAAAGGCAGCAGTACTTAATAGAATTAAATCATTATACACATCACAAGTACTTGACCTATGTGTTAATTAGGTAACTCTGTTATCCTGTAAAGCTGTCTAAAACATTCAATCGAAGCAATAACACAGCTGCTACAGTAGTTAGAAAAATACATTTTTTTACAGCGTAACCCCACTAACAGACCTAGTACTTCAAATGCATTTTTTCCATGTTTCTCTTTTATTTTAACTATTGACAGTGGATCTGCAAAGGCTTCGAAAATGGTTTCCATCTGATGTTTGTTAATTGTGTGCTGCACACTTAATCTTCCTGTTAATACCTCATCAAATATTTTCCCTCCCACCATATTGAATTACCATTGCAGCTTCTCTCCTAACATCCCCCTGCACTCAATCTAACAACTGTTTTCAATATGCACTCACTGCTTGATTTGATTAAAGAAAGGTTCAGTCATATGCTTCCATAGAATTGTATCTTTTTGCGTCTGACAGTTACCGTTACATGCGTGGTGATTGTGTCCTACAAGAGGATATGACTCAATAATGATGTCTCACTGCACAGCAACCTCTGGGCTCAGAGAACTGCATGGTCAAATCTAAGAAATGTACAAGTTGACTCGTCAGATGAATCAAGTGTCTACTCAATGGCTACAACAGAGGTAGCATGCTACGATTGTAGCTTAATTCTAGAAAAATATTTTGAAAAGGGTTTAAAACAAACTACCAAGGGCTGCGCCAGTGGGTGTCATTATTCGGTAATTAAGGCGGGGCAATGTTAATATTTAGGATATCACGCATTGTAAGAACGTACCGATTTCAATTAAATGTGCATTTCATTAAAAAAGGGTGTTTTACAATGGCTGTGTAAGCTTTTAGAATATTACAGAAACATTCCATTTTTACCTAATCGTGCATCGGGATTTACAGCAGATGCAACCGGAGCGTCAACAGTCGGATTCAATGCTATGATCTTAGGGACCATAAGCTGTGAGTTTATTGATTGCCTTAAACGAAGAGCTCCGCTCGTTGCTGAGATTTCAGTGATTTTATCAGCCACAGTCTGGAGATATGTATATCAACTTGTATATTGCAATTATAATTTATATGTAGATTATTCAGGGAAGTCTGTTACTAACAATGTACGTTTGACAATAGTGGGAAACCACTGATGTAGCTCTGTGGCCCCTTCACTGGTTGTCTTTTTAATTATTTATTCTGTTTCATTGGCCCTTGCATTCTTTGTCCTGAAGGATAAGCATTTCTTAACACACAATTTGCAACTGGATTACAGGAGATAAGGAAGTGTATTTCTTCAGTTTGTGTTTCTTCACCTGGCCTACCCCCTCCAGGCGTTCCACGTTTAGAATGCGCATGTCCTAAATCTAGAAAACTAGAACAATGACAGTATGATGACATCGCAGATCTAGAAAAAGAACTTTCCATTCTGGTTGCCAAACGTTGTTGTAAATGTAGCCATTGTGTGTCTAACAGTACGTTTACAATACACTCTTTCCATCTCCTTGTAGTGATTTTGTTTAGTGAAATAATTAAA